>NC_056733.1:350076009-350288509 GCF_019279795.1 Protopterus annectens | reverse complement strand
TATGACGTCAGAATCACAAATGGATGCAGCCATGTACTGACAGCACTCAACACACACAATGCCAGTGATATATCTGACACAAAACCTGTGTAGTGGACAGACAAAACATAACAGGCACTCCTCTGGCCATCATGTGGATAGGCCCCAGTTGACAGCTATGCAGACAGACTGCATTCCATGTTAAACTAGTATGTACACACACACCCTGTAATACTGGTGCTATACAATGCATATAACAACACTACTCACCCTGTCTGTAGGTCTGGAACCTTATACAAATATGAAGCTGGCCTGAGTATGCAAGTCCTCTTGTAAGAGGTATTGCTACCTGCAGTCGGCAACACTGCTGCCCACACACAAGAAGGATGTCCTCTATACAGGAAAGGTAAAGGGACCATGCTCACATGATGTAGGAATTTATAGTAGTGGGTTGCCATGACAATGGTAATTGGAAGTACTACACAGCATGCTGCATGCATGTAGCAAGTGCTGGACACTGATTGGTGCAGAGGCCATCACCTGATCATGTGCATCACCTACAAAATCCATGCTGCAATTTGTTCAAAGCAGCTCAATCCATTTAGTGGAGAGAGACCAAGATAAAGAGAGTGAAAGCAAAAAAAAAAAAAAAAAAAAAAAAAAAAAAGCAAAGCTGCTGCAGTCAGGGGGGATCAGCTCGCAACGGGGGGGGTCATGCCATCCAGCTCCCCTGGCACATGTTGAAGAGCTCCTTGCCAGCCTCGGGGCACCTGCCCACCTGCACACTCAACACCTGATGAAGAGCAGAGGAGAGGTGGGTACTACCCACAGAATGGCAGAGGAGCATGCATGTTAGGCCACAGGGCACATCAGTAGACCACTGTTGCATATCCATCCACATCTGTACAGTTAGATTGGGTCTATATTATAAACTTGAAAGCTTAACTTATCAAATCCCTAAATGTCAACCCCTCCTCATCGAACCACATAAACACCAAACGCCCTAAACCACGAAATTCAAAACATCGAACTATCATACTTGTCCCACCCCACCGCCCGCTACATACTACCTACACAAACTAAATACACCACATACATACACTAACCAAAAGCCTACTTCTAACCCTAAACTAAACCCTACTTCTAACCCTACACTAAATCTTACATATACCACCATGTATGCACTTAACTTAACCTGCACCCTAACCCTAAGGTCTGTAACTATCGCACACTTACCTTAAAAAGCTAAACCCAAACTAAATAATCCACACACATACACTTAACAAAAACCATACACTAAATCTAACATACATTACCATTTATGCACTTACCTTAACCCACACCCTAACCCTAAGGTCCGTAACTATCGCACACTTACCTTATGGAGCTATACCACAGAAAGCCAACCATGACGAATCGACATTTCCGGGTTTGCTCTTCTGGACATTCAATGTTTTCACGTTTCGATAAGGATGGGTTGATGTTAAGGGATTCGATAAGGTAAGCATTTGGGTTTGTAATATAGACCCGTTAGATCATGCATATGTGAGATGACATATATATAGTCTGTTGCTGCATAGTAGTAATAAACAGATGTACATAATCTGTAGTATTGTGGGCTTGTACTGTTGATGTACTGTAATGCTGTACCCACCCTGTACTAATGCCACAGCTGTGGCTACTGACATCACATCTCTCACACACTTATGTAGGTCCCTCTGGTATACCTACAAGGCAGCAGCTGGTGAGTATGGTGTTTGTTCAGGTTTGCCCATACACCAGTCATGTTATGCCCATGGTATATTCCATGCACACATTTAACACACCTACCCATAATGCATGCCATACATGTTCACATATTGTTGCTGTTAACTGCACTGCATCACAGTGGTCACAATGATGGTGTATCTCAAGGGTATGTCAGACTCCTGCAATATAACTAACATCCCGTCATTGCAAAATGTGTGCACAGAGATGAACATAATGGTGGGACAAATGGCCTACAGTAGGGGCATGTGTGAAACATCACCCTTATACAGTGCTACAACAGTGTATATACCAGTATTATGATGGCAACTGTTATAGATCTTCACTATGGCATATTACAATACTGAAGTCCACAACCCTTACAACCTGCAATGTAGTCCTAACATGAGCAATGAGTGTGTAATATGGAATAGTATGTTAGGACAGCAACTATGGGGAATACACACCTTCACAAACACTGGAAGCATATGTGTGCACACACTCCAGATAAAATATAGTGGAAGCAGCTGTTGAGGTACTGATCGCATGCATTTGTCATGGAAATGCACCTTCCAGCAAGTACATGTCCCCAATGTCACACCAAAAAATGGTCTGCTGTCCAAGACGTTTGGCCATCAAATGTGCCCACTTACCTGCAACAGAGGCAGCCATGGCTTGCACACATCTTACATGCCATGGCATGGACCCCATACCCAACAGGCAGCACCCAGGAGTTGGACATGTAGCCATACCTCACCATTGCATATTACCATGGCAAACAGTGCAGCCAGTCATATATGTGGTGAGGATATATGGGACAGGAATAATGTAGGAAATAAACAGATGCCCATCCAAGACAGATGATGTCACATGTAGCAAACTGGTCATGCAGGCTGTCTAGTAACATGCCACAACACTGAGGGAGTTGCAGGAATATCTAGCAAGTACTACCTGTGCAGTACCCATGTCAGCAATTGCCTGGACTCTGCAGATTTGTGGCCCATGGGTTAGGGTAATCAGATGTGACAGTTGTACGACAGGAAACAACAGCCAGGCCTCTCTACAGGTAGCATATGCATAACAGAAAAGATTCCCAAAAGGCATGCATTACAATGTGTAGTGGTGTACCAAGACCACGTTGAAAACCTACAGACAGTATCACGTATTGTTGCTGTTAACTGCACTGCATCACAGTGGTCACAATGATGGTGTATCTCAAGGGTATGTCAGACTCCTGCAATATAACTAACATCCTGCCATTGCAAAATGTGTGCACAGAGATGAACATAATGGTGGGACAAATGGCCTACAGTAGGGGCATGTGTGAAACATCACCCTTATACAGTGCTACAACAGTGTATATACCAGTATTATGATGGCAACTGTTATAGATCTTCACTATGGCATATTACAATGTGTGTGTGTGTGTGTGTGTGTGTGTGTGTGTGTGTGTGTCCATGTATGCACATGTGTGATTGTGGGGTTGTTCATACATCTTGACTTCCCTTTGAAATTGTGCAGTACATGGACATGGACTGACACATGAGTCACCAGGAATACTTGTCTGATATGTAATCTCAGGACAGCCGATAGTATAATAAGGTCTGTAGCATGGAACATGCATTGGGAGGGAAACTAGACACCAGGTTGTTATAATTGCAATCAGCAGAAAGGTGAAAGAATACCCACGTATGCAGCACTACAGATGCATTAGGGAATTACTAGACAACACCAGTGAGTGTATCCAAATATTACTGTTGTCCACATAATAAGTTAATAGAGCAACAGATCTTGCATCTACTGAGCAATAGTTAAGTATGATACTCCAGTGCGTAACATTATTGAGTGACTGTAGTAGCCCCTAACATATGGGGGCCATGCTCATGATGTCTGGACAAACCCAGGGTGAACACTGGATGACAGCATTGAGTCCTTGTAAAACCAACTCCAATCAAATCAAAGAGGCAATGGAGTAACAGGTCATGTTTTGTGATCACTTGTCTAGGCAATTAGAAGAATGATATGTTAATGATTGGTATTAATGAGTGTAAGTTTCCAAGTGTGATGCAGGATGGGGAACTTAAGAGAATAAACTTGGGGCAGTTTGTAAACTCAGGGACAGGTAGATATTATGATGGAATGTCAGTGTGTGTGTGTGTGTGTGTGTGTGTGTGTGTGCGTGTGTGTGTGTGTACTGTTAAGCAATGACATACAGGTCTTAAAGTGCATTTCTGATTTTCCCCTCACAGGTGGCGAGGTGGGTCAGGGTCCCTCCTGCAGGCAATCTGATGTTGGTATCCATACAGACACTGAAATGATGATAGGTGTGTTGAGGCACAGGTGAGGTTGTCAGAGGCTGAAACTGCCCCATCGTTTGACATCCCCCTGTTATCCACCCCATTCCCACACACAGTCACAGTGCCTATAAATACCCCATCACCAGTGGCCATAGCAGAGGGACAGTTGGTGGTTGGTGGCAGTGCACAGGACAGTGTGGTATCTATGGCTGCTGTGTCTGGACACAGCAGCCATAGCTGGATGTCCGGCAGGGTACCACATAGGCAGATGTACAGGAGTGCTCATGGGAGGGCTGCTGGTCATTGTGCCCCTGGCAGAAGTGCCACATCTGGTACCATCAGACACACGTTTCAGGTGCAAGCACATATGGAATGGTACACCAGACAGGGTCTGAGGCTGCAGAGGGCTGCTCTTTCAGCTGTAAGTGACAACATCCATGATCTTGCAGGTGCCCTGTTATTTTACAGAGGTTATGGATAGATGGTGAGATGAGATGGTGGGACTCCTCGACTGTGGATTGTCCGTGCAGAGGGCTGCTGTTTCAGCTGTAAGTGACAACATCCGTGATCTTGCAGGTGCACTCCGTTATTTTACAGAGGCCATGGATAGATGGTGGGGTAAGATGGTGGGACTCCTTGACTGTGGATTGTCTGTGCCATTATGCATTATAGCTGTTATTAACACTGGGTGATTGTGGTCTCTATAATGTTATCCATTTGTGTTGTAGGTGTCCATGTGTCAGCAGGAGGATGGCCTGCTGTCATATCTCACAAGAGGTATGGCACTGTTGTGACACCTTGGCTGTGCCGTATCCTGGGTACAGGTGAACACATGTCACAGATCTGTATAACAGTTACTGCCTATGTCACATGGCCAATAGGTCTGGGGGTGGAGTATACAGATGAATGCATGGTGGCTGCTGTTATCAGCCCTTCTACAGTGGACAATGGTAGTTGTACTGAGTGGTACACATCACATGTTTGTGTATAACACACACAGAGGCTTAGGTGTTGATGCACTACACAGAGAATACTGTACACATGGGTGTATGTACCTGTGCAAGAATCCCATTGTAGCCTATGTAATTCCACCAAGCCAGACTATGCAGAACAACACATTGTGGAATAAGCAGTCTGCTAGTTTAATGTCATTGACGATGGTACCGGCAGGGTAAATGTCCCCTTTCCCAATGTAGTGCAATTCTCAACAAGGTAAATATATGTGTGCTGGTGTGGGTGGCACACCCCTACCCTTTGAAGGGTGAGAGGTGCTGTAGAACCACAAATAGTGTGATAGACAAATACCTACTAACCTGTTAACATGAACTGTACAGTATTACGGCTAGCTACACGGGGGGGGGGTACACTCAACAGTAACCACAATGATGTTGGCTGTGTCCAGAACAGCCACACCCAGCTATATATACCAACCCCAGTATTGCTGCACACCTTTACAGTGGTGAAGAGGCCATTTACACAGCTAACAGTAGTTGTGATGGAATGTATGTCCATAGGATGATACCTGTGACATGTTAGCATATGGCACACAATTCTTGGATGGATGACCCCCTGGGACATGTATATTCTGCAACCTGAAGTAGATCCCTCACATACACACACACTCTTACTTGGCAACACTGGGAATAGACCCCTACCTAGGCAGGTAGTGCTACTGATGTGTGTGGCTTTAATTGCACACACCACACAGCTTTTAGGATGAGGTGTGTTCCAGGTTACATGCTACATGCAGAACATCCCCAGGCATGTACAGTGTGGTAATGGGCATGTAAGGGTTGTATATTTACAATACATAGTGTGACATACCATCATATACACATTGACAAACACATAACAGTCAGACACACATCTGAGAGACTTGGGCCTATCAGTGCTAACTACCTTGTCAGTGTGTCCATTGTGCTACAGTTAGGTTGCACACAGCACATGCATAACTAGACTGGATAGTGTTATCAATTACCTGTATGTTTGATGGTGACAGTGGTCACCATACAGTGGTACATGGGACATGTACTGGGGGTACCATGGTGTAATGACAGTATACCCAGCACCCACACCCCACTGTGGATATTGTATGCACTGGAACCCATGGTGACACTCTGACATACCCACCATCAAACACTGACCAGGACTGCAATGCAAGCCCTTGTCCATCCCAAGAGAGCTACTACAGGGATATGCATCTAATGCACATGCCACAGGCATAGTAGGGTGATGCATTGGCATGCCTCTCCTACAGGCAGCAACATCATTATCCCTAATATTGTGTGGCAATGTGTATTGTAATAGGAGTATGTGGCCTCAGAATGCTGTACCCTACATATATACACACATGCACACATACACACACTTGCCAGAACTCAGTGGGTATCCTATGCTTATCAACTCATTTGTACAACAGTGTTGTGCTAGTACTGCAAGGCCCAGGTAGCCTTTAGGGAGATGAGCATAACAAGGTACATGTAATGCCCGGCACAGCAGCAGCCACATCTAACTATGGAAATGGGTGGCAATGAGTGGTGCGGTCGGTGTGAAGGGCCTCAGAGTATTTCCAACTACAGGTTTACAAACACACAGACAGTGATATTCTCAGTAATGCACATGTACACATTTGTCAGTACTGGGGTGCATCAGTGCAGGTGTTCATAGGTGTGTAGCAGGTTATAGTCCATGGAAAGATGGGAAGTGTAGGGGATGTGTGTACAGTGGTATCATGCCACCTGCCATGTGCCAGCAGGCCGTCTATCAACAGACACCACTGTGGTGACCCTCAGGATGAGAGTGACATGCATCAGCCAATCCTCTGGGTGCCTCCTGCAGAGGGCCGATGAGGTGCTCCAGTTGACATGTATGCAACATGTATTACATAACATGATTAGTGTCTGTCTTGGCAACCTGTACCCAAGCATGTTCTGTTGACTGTGGTAGTGTAGTTGAGGTATCCATGGCATGTGGTGCGTACAGGGTGTTGAGTCTTATCTGTGGCATTTATAACACAGCTGGGCAGACATGTCAGTGTCAGTCAAGCAAAGATTGCCTGTATGTATCCAGGATGGATACCTAACATCTGTACATCTGTACAGGGACTGACAGACATCAGCTCTCCAACTAGCTATGCATTAAGATGAATGTGTTGACAGATGGACATCTGACACCGATAGGTATGCCATTACTACATGATTGTGAATGGGCGTACCTTCATTGAAGGTTGTGCGTCAGAGCTGGCAACTCGGCACATAAAAATCTACTGCCAATCATTAGCAGACCAGAGTTCCACTTTGGCGAACCCTAACCGGGAAAAGCCGAAAGACACAACAACAACGACAACAACTACATGATGGCAGCCCTCACTGACATGTGCTATACACACATTAGTCTACAGTTATTTTCCATATGTCAGATCATTATCCAGTAGGAAATATTTAAGGAGACACAGCTCACACACCAGGAACACAACAGTGAAGACTCAGAGTGCATCTGTGCATGCAGGGGTGTTTGTTTCTAGTACTACAATTATCAATCTACTCTTACTTGGGAAAGCACTGTCAACAGTAGTAATGTAATGGTACACTACATGCCATTGTGACTGCATATGACCTGGGATACTACTCTTGTATGTAACACATTCACATAGATAGGAGTGTTGTACAAGCCATATATACTCAAGTGACCCAGACAGGAGACTCACACCCCTTGCTACTGTAATGACAGCACAAAGACACATGTTATGTACATGGCATTATATACACTTATTACAGATATCATTACCCTGCTATGTTATCAGACTGGAATGTGAGAACTGGTTACCAGTGCTGAGCCATGCTTAACAGTTAAGCAGATTCCCGCACTGGTAAGTGAGGCCTACATTTAACCGTACCTTAGCACTGCTTAGCTTCACACAAACCCACACAAATGTGCTTAAAGCTGCTCAAAACTGCCTTAACCACTCTGTATCCGGCAGCCCTTGTTCTGCCCAGCAACAAAATAAACTGCCCTTGCAGGTCTTGAACCCAGGACCCTGTACACTAGTCACAACAGTTAACCACTATGCCATGATAGCTGTGAAGACCGTTGTTGTTTTTCCAATATTTCTGTCAGTACACATATTAAATAGTATTGAACAATTGCTGTGACTTCTACAATTGTGTAGTTCTTGTTAGTGATCTTACTGTTGCATCAAATATGTTGTTATATCTAAATATACACATATCAGATACATATGGTGTGATACATCTGGGAAGGTATACACAACAGTAATGTTTACACATGATTACAATATGGCTATATACATATGTGGATATATATGTACATGTACATATACATATATATTCATATATATATATATATATATATATATATATATATATATATATATGTATATACATGTATTTAAATATATCTGCATATTGCATCATATATATGGCCATATATAGATCTGTGTGTATGTGTGTGTGTGTGTAAATATATATATATATATATATATATATATATATATATATATATATACATATCTTTAGATATCTATAACAATATGTGCATATATATCTATATATCTGTATATGTGTAGACATGGGTTACCCATACTTAATCAACAGACCACTCCATCGAAACTCACTACATCGATGCCGCAAAACATTGACAACCCGACATCCGACGTCACTCACACGGTAAGTAACCGTTTGGCCAGGAACCTGACCTTTGCCCCGTACCCCCATGGTAGTGTGTTCCTGGAGTTGGAATATTAAGTAAGTGGGGTGTGGGAGTGAAGCCCCCCATGTAGAGGGGTGTTGGGGTCGTAGCTCCCCACATGTGTTTGTTTGTTTGTTTTAATGGTAGGTTTCTACTTGTGGATGGGCAAACAGTTACTTACAGTGTGAGTAACTTCGGCCGTCGGGTTGTTGATGTTTTGCGGCATCGATGGAGTGAGTTTCGATGGAGTGGTCTGTCGATTAAGTAAGGGTAACCCGTAGACATATATAGATGTGTATATGTATATGTGTATATATATATATATATATATATATATATATATATATATATATATATATGTGTGTGTGTGTGTGTGTGTATGTATATTTATATATATGTACATATATATATATATATATATATATATATATATATATATATATCCATATATGTATGTAGAGATGTACATGTGAATATATCTATATAGATATATGGATATAATATGTGTACCATATGTCCAGAACATGGAGTGGAGTCATACCTCAGCACCAATAGTCTCAACTTCTTAGTGCAAGGGGATGTCATGTATGTATTGCAGGTATATATGTAGACTGTTGCTACTGTAACAGGGGTTGTCTTAACAGAAATGTAGTGTGTGGGAGGTCACATCTGCTATTGACATGTACGCCATCAGTTACTGACCGACATCCTTTGGTCATCATAATACAGTACCACTGATATCACAGTAATGGTCCTGTGGACTACAGCAGAGATATGACCAATAAATGTGGACAGTCTGGCACACTCTGGTCAGTCCAGCGGTATACACAGATCCCCTTAGTGTGAGACATGTGGACCAACCCTGACAATGTGGATGCTAACAGCCATGTAAATGGGTATATCATGTAAATACTGGACTACATATGCCCACACAGTTTATGCATTCACACACTCCTGTCTGTCCTGACACATAGTAACCAGTGGTGCAGAGGTCACCTGACCCCATTCTACCCACTAGTTAGTGACATACATCTGTACAGCATCCCACTGCTTTGTCAGAAATACATGACAGTTATGGTGGCCCTGCAGCAGTACATTTGGCAAATATATTGACATAACATCACACTGGGTAATTAACTAAGCTGCTAGGAATGTAACAAAGCACTGTGCAAACTACAGGCAGACTGCCACAACACTGGCCTACATTTCTTATGGGGGAATACACATGTACCTGCAAATATAGCAGTCTCTACAAGCATGTCACAGCACAGAATAACAGACACTTGTGTGAAAGTGCATACACACAACCAATGTGAACACAGCCACATATGGTAAGCAAACTTAATATTACAGTATATGGACTGTCTGATCAACACCATCCTCATATGTACCACTCACACACTAACCCTACATATACTGGGCCACAACACAATGTGTCTGATGGCTGTCTGTGGTTTGGGACATGTGTGTGTTTGGCCCTACAAACATGTAAGCAGACAGGGTACCATACACTGGAGCAGCATGTAACATCAGATAGAACAGGACCAAGAGCAATGACATCTACCGCATCTGTACACAGGCCAAGGTACGTATTCACAATGCACATACTGTCGACAATCACCATAAGTGCACAGACCTAACTAGTGTACACACAACCACAGAATGCCCAGGTTATGCCCTCAGATGTAACCCCTATTATACATAACATGTCTAGCAGTTTGATATATCACTGGCTTATCAGGTATGATGTAAATAAATAATGGTGTACAGAGCATATGCACCTCTTACTGCATGACATATGTACAATGGTTGACAGACTTGTGGCTGGAGGCACAAACACAGGGCTAATATTGACATGTTGCTGTGATAACCTCATAAATTTACTGTTGTAACAGTGTTTGTTGTGACATATGTTCTATGAGGGATATGAAATCAGTAACTCTCATGGCTGTCACCATGTACTGACTGCAATCCTCAGACTATGCTTCTACAGTTCCAAGATAGGTAATCTGTGAATAACACAAGACACATACGACTCCAAACACTGGCCAGTCTGCAAATTACCCTACATGTGGGAGTTTCCTCAAACACATAATACTGTCATGACAGGTATTAAATCATGTAGACCAGCCATATCCACACAAACCCTGTTAAACCAACATTACTCCAAATGCAAAAGAGCAACACTTACATTCTGCAGTCATGTCAGGAGCATCCCCCTCCTGTTTGTTGGCCTGTCTCCATAGTGTATGTTGTTAGAGGTATATCCCACTACCATCTGTGATGTTTAGCCAAACACTGACATGAAGTCCTGCCTACAGTGAATGAAAAGGGCCAACACCCACATGATGTTCCTAGTTATAGGAGTGTGTTTCCTACAAGTGGCTATGGAACTGTTACCACAGCTGTTCCACATGCAATCAGCTAGTGGGGGACTGCAATTTGTGCAGAGGTCATCAGCTTATCATGAGCATTACTTACAAAACACAAGCTGCTGCCTAAGCAAAGCAGGTGTACTTCTCCACATCCACCAGAGAGGTAGTGAGAGGGACAGACAGAGACAAAGTAAGACAGGGAGGGGGTGGGAGAGTAAAACCTAAGCATGCTTGTGTCACGCACTTACCACTACAGAGTTTCAAACCCCTGCCTGACTATGTATTGTTATTACATGTCTATGCAGTTATTGCATGCGCCACAGAGCTTACATGTTGGGGAGGTGTCCAAAGATATATTTGATGGTGAGTGACATCAGCAACAGTGATAAGGGAGGGATAAGGTAGGTGTAGTACATGTGCCTGTCCACAAGAACAGGTGTCAAGGTCGACACAGCCACACTCTCTCAGGGACTCACACACATTATCACAGTTGGCAGGGTCAGGATTAGACTTCCTAACTAGCTAGTTTGCCACAATACAGTAATACACAGGTATCACATGCACCACAGGGGTTATCAGGATGATATATGGGCAAAGGGTATGGCAAGGTGTCTGACATCAGAAGGCATGCTTCAGTAGGCCAATGGGAGGTGTAGTGAGTGTGAATGGCATCCAAATCATTATACTCCACACACACACACACACACACACACACACACACACACACACACACACACACACACACGTTTGTCAGTACTGACATGCATGGGTGGATTGCTTCACAGGTGTGTAGTGGTTGACTGTGCCATAAAGCTGTACAAGGCTAGGTAAATAGTATACCTTGGCATCAGGCCACATGACAGTGGTCTGCAGTGTGGCTCAGGGGTGTAGTGTCTGGAATGGCCCACACAGGTGGGTACTGTATTCACCATCCAGTCATCTGGGTTACTATTGTGGGTGGCCAGTGCTGTGCAATGCTTGCCATGTATGTGTTCTATATTCCATAACATGGATGGTGTCTGGGATGTGCACGTCGCACATGCATGTTCTGTGACATGTGCAAGTGTACCTTGGGTGTCTGGGGCATGTTGTATAGACAGATTGTTATCATCAGATGTGCCATTCCTGACTTCATGTGGTGAGAACTGACAATGGACACGAGGTTGACCCAGCACCTACATTGACAGCATGATACAGGTATTCCCTGGTGTCAGTAGCATCTGTCCAAACAAGGCATGTGTATAAGGCATGGTATGCCCTTTGTGGGTTACATTTGCCGACTCTACAGTTGATGTAGGCATCTAGTGGGAACATAGCGAAGAAGCACTGTATGCAATGATTTGCCTATTGTAGGGATGGGACAGGGTGCCTTGTCCTCTGTAGTCCACTGCAATCATACCATGATTACAATCTGTGGGCAATATGCAGGGAACTACCAGCATAGTGGTTGTTGCCTAACCAAGTGTATTTGTGTATGAGACATGGGTGGACAGTGTTCTCTGGATAATACAAGGGTTGCTTATATTGTTCCCCAAGCTATGATGTCACATGTAGGGGTATGGATTGTCTACTCCAGTCTCTCTGCTATTTGACATCTGTTATCCTTGTAAGGTGGACATTGTGACATATAAGAGGCCCACCATATAGGAAATTTGCAAAACCTGCTCCACAATGCATCCTGTTATTACACACTCACAGCTACCTCCACATAGCATATGCATGACACACACACACACACACACACACACACACACACACACACACACACACACACACACACACACACACACACTCACACACACACACACACACACACACAAGTCTTACTATTGCCATTTCTGGGATTAGAACACCTACCTAACTAGTACATTACACTACAGCATTACACAGTTATAGCGCATGCCATGGAGATTAGTGGGCTATTTCTTCCTCAAAGGTGTATTTCAAAGTGAATGACATCAGCAGGCTTGTCAAAGTAGGGCAATGGACATCGTAGTGACTGTGAATGGCCTCAAAAGCATTGATCCCTACACAAACTAACACACACAGAAACACACAGATTTTTACAGTTGCCAAGTCTGGGATTAGAACTTCCACCTAACTAGTACATCACAATGCAGAATTACGCAGTTATAGCACACACCACAGAGATTAGTGGGCTACTCTTTCCCCAAAGGTGTATTTCAAAGTGAATGACATCAGCAGTCTTACCAAGGTTGGGCAATGGAAAGTGTAGGTCATAGGTTCATAAGTTCATAGGTTGGTGCTAGGCTATTGACCCTAGGGCCTGTACATGCCTACCTATGACAATACCCTGGCTATGTCTTCCCACAATATTTACTTTCCTGGACCCCTGTCTAGCAGGGCAACTGACATGATCCCTGAGGCCAGTTTTCTATCTCCCATCCAATCATCCAGGTTCCTTTTGAAGAGGGCCATAGAGGCACTCTGCGTGACATGTATGGGCAGTCTATTCCAGAGTCTGGGGAGTGTCTGGTCAGGAACACATCCCTCCAGCATGTATTGTTCATTGTGATGACAAGGTTTGGATCCCTGGAGCATGTGGCTGTGAGGGTTTGGAATTCTTTAAGTGTAGCATGTCCAACAGCTGCGGGTTTGACATGGCATTGTATGTTAAGCAGAGATCACCTCTGAGTACACAGTATGTGACAGAGTATGGTTGGATGGTTTTCAGATGGTCAGCATAGGGCATCTGGTTTAGACCTGTGATTCTTTTAGTGAGGTATGTCTGTAGCCTTTCTAGTTGTTGCAGATGTCTTGTGAGCTACATACTTAATGGGCCATTGTAGTCTGTACTGGGTCTACTGAGAGATGACTACAGTGGGACGATGGCCTCCTTTTTCCTGGATGTAAAGCCCTTAGTGATGAGGTGTGCCACGTAGGTGGATTTCCTGACTGTTGTGGTGATGTGGTTATCAAAGGTGAGACCACTGTCCAGCTGTGTCCCTACATCTCTTATCACACTTTAGGTGTTTAGTGTACTGCCACCTATGTGGTACTTCACAGGCACATGTCCCTTCCCAAAACAGATAACTATACATTTCTTGGCATTGCTCTTGAGACCATGGCTCAGGCACCAAGCATCTCTTTCTGTAAGGCCCTTCTGTAGAATATCCACATCATGCAGGGATTCAATATTGGCTCCCAGTGTGCAGTCATCTGCAACCTTTGTTTGCCAGACTCCCTTAGTGTTGGACTGTACTTCAGAGCAGTATATGCCAAACAAGGGCAGTCCCAGGACTTAACCCTGAGGTACACCAACTGTCACTTGTTTGGGGCTGGAGTTGGTGTCACCTACATTTACAGTGTGGGTTCTGTCAGTACAGCAGTTGGTAGCCCATTGGGTGAAATAGGGATTAATGGCCAGCTTGGTACATTTATCTATGATTCCAGGCTGGGGGATGGTGTTGAAGGCCTTGGAGAGGTCCAGATAGGCTGTGTGAACCATCTTACCCTCGTTCACAGCTCTGGAGACTGATTCAAAGTTGTCAATCAGGTTGAGGTGACATAATTGGCCCTTCACAAACCCAACCTGGTTGGGGTCCAGTGTTTGCAGGTTGCCATTGTCTTTGTTTTAATTTCCATGATAATACATTCCATGACCTTGCAGATCAGGCACATCATACTGCTGGGGCTGTAGTTCCCAGGATCCAAGGTAGATCTCCCCTTGTGGAATGTGATAACTGTTGCTGTGCGCCACACAGTGGGCATGGAGCCTGAGGTATGGCTATGATTAGACATGGCATGTAGGTGAGGTGCCAGTTCACTTTGTAGTTCATGTAGTACACAGCCTGGGATGTTGACTGGTCCCATGGCTGCTGTTGTCTTAGATCTGGAGAGTGTGGTTTTACCTGTGTGGCCATTATTACTGGAATCTGGCAATTCTTCAGTGTTGAGATGGGGCCTTTCAGGGGTGGAAGGGGAGTGTAGTTCGCACTGAATCAATCTGCCAGGATATTGGCAATACCCATGGAAGCAGTATATTTAATACCATCCTGTTGTAGCTCAGAGCAGATCTGAGGATTGCCATTTAGATTCCTGATATAGTTATGGAACGGCTTGCAGTTGTCTTTGGTATCTTTGGCTATATTATGTTCGTAACTAGCTTCGGTGGATGTTATGAGGGATTTCACCTTCTTACTGTGACTGGTAAGGGAGTATTTTGCATCCTGGAAAATCCCCCATTTCTGCAACATTTTCTTCCTTTTGTTGTACAGTATGTTTATGGCAGGGGCTACCACATTGGCTTCCTTTTCTTGGTGGAGAGCATCTTGGTTCTATATTGGATGGCATGATTCATGCATTAGTGGATGTGCTCATACAGTGCCTTCACATAGGACTCAGCAGTCGTCCTTTCAGTTCCCATCTGCATGGGTGTCATGATGTTAGTCACATCTGACATGTGTAGCATGACGTTGGCTTTGGAGATGTGTGTTATGGAGGTTTCCTTACTGGGGTGTGGGGGAGGGATGTGGATGTTAAGGGTGATTAGCTTATGGGAAGACCTGACCACCAATGGGGTGACCATAGGTGTGGAGCATTGATTTCCCATGTTGGCAATGACCAGGTCTAGGATATTTCAGCCCCTGGTGAGACTATGGGTTACATGATCCAGGACATTGGGAATTATGACTTCCAAGAACCGTTGGGTACACATGTTGGTACACAAGTACTTTTCCCAGTTAATGGCAGGGTAGTGTAAGTCACCCAGTATTAGGGTATTTTGTTGTATCATAATATTTCCCAGTATGTTTCAAAAGGTGTAGTGGGAATCTTGGGGCATGGTGGAGGATCTGTAGCAAGCTATACAATTTGGATTGCAGTCTGACCTAGTGTTAGTTGCACCGGGAGTATTTCAGATGCATTCTGTTGAGCAATTAGCCTTGGATCAGGTCTCTGTTACTGCACAGATATCAATGTTTTCCATTTTTAGGCGTGCCTAGTGACTGTGAATGGCCACAAAAACATTGATGTCTACACACACACACACACACACACACACACACACACACACACACACACACACACACCCAAACACACACACACACACACATACACACAGAGTTTCACAGTTGCCATGTTTGGGATTAGAACTTCTACCTAACTGGTACATCACACTACATAATTACATAGTTATAGCATGCACCACGGAGCTTACTGGGCTACTTCTTCCCCAAAGGTGTATTTCAAAGTGAATGACATCAGCAGCCCTGCCAAAGTAGGGAATTTGAAATTGTAGTGAGTATGAATTGCCTCAAAAGCATTGATTCCTACACAGACACACACACACACTTGCCATGTCAGGGATTAGAACTATTACCTAACTAGTACATCACACTATAGCATTACACAATTATAGCACACACCATGGAGCTTATAGGGCTACTTCTTCCCCAAAGGTGTATTTCAAGGTGAAGACATCAGCAGGCTTGCCATAGTAGAGCAATGGGGAGTGCAGTGTGTGTGCATGGGCCATAACCCATTCATCTGGAAACAGACACACAACACTCAGGCACACACAGATTTATGTTTCAAAGATAAGTGTATACAACTGCTAGATGACTGCTGACTTGTACAGTCATGTTACACAGTTATCACAAGCACCACAGACACTATGGTGCTGAGGGATACCAGAGGCAAATGTCTACAGTGATTGACACTTGCACATCATGTGGTTTTAGCCAATTGGATGTGTGCTGGGTGGGACAGGCCTCATGATGGGAGGCTCTTTGTCACTGTCTGTCACTCTCTTCCACACATCTATGTATGTGTAATTTTGGCCTATTATAGTGTGTTCTCCTTGGATATATGGGTGTATTCCTATCCAATGTGTGTGCAAAGCATGACTGGTGTGTATTGAGGAGTGTGTGCGCAAACATCTGGGACTGTCAGATATGTATAGTCCACTGTTCTTGCCAGCCATGGGCTTCCTCTAAGTGTGGGAGCATGTCCAGTATGACCTTCTGTATTGAATGTGTGAATCCATTCCAGGTAGGTTGTACTCCAGTGCAGGGTTTTGTGTTCTACACCTACAGCTAGCAACCTGTTTCTGTGGGATATCTGTAGATTGATTGACAATAATGGGTCAAAATGGGCAAGGGATAGTGGGTTACTGTAGGTAATTGTGTCTGTGCTGCTTCTGCTACATGGTCTTGGTGTTAGCAGAGATATTCAGACATATGTACTGTTTTACACTGTGATGTTTTATGTCATCAAGTACTGTCGGGTATACATATTTGCTTGCAGTAATGTCCTGAGGAACACAGGGTGAGTTCAGCTGTGTCCAGTACTGTGGTCTGCAGCCTACATATTCTTGCACAGTCATACTATTCTGGAGGGAAAGCTGCAGACACTTGCTGATAGGTCTGTGTAAATGGTTCAGCACCTTGGTACATGGTGGCTGAGGATCCCATGCTTGTATATCCATCGACATGATAGTATGGCCATAACCTGCTGTGGCCATACCTCACAGCTGTACAGATTCACACAGGTTACCCAGAGGCAGGGGTCATAATTCTAGACTTTACCCCTTCATATTGTGGTTTACAAGCAGGTTTATAGCCACCCAGTCCTATGTTTGCAGGCAGGGATATGTGCACACGGCTGAGTTTCAGACTTCACACACTCCATGCCGTCCATGCACCTATCCCCCTCTATTATTCTATCCTCTTCCAAACATTATGCAAAAATGATCTGATATGTTCCCTATAGTTATCACCTCATCCCAGCAGTAATTTGGTGTTGGTCCACAGTTCATGCAGTAGGACATGGTGGACATGTTACTTGAATTTGTCCACATGGTCTTGCATTTGTGTTCTGTGGACTGTGTTATGTTGTTATTTGGGAGTCTATGACATAACATACATTGGCAGTATGGGTGAGACACAGGCTTTTGGCAGAGGACTGTAGGCCATTTGGTAGTGATGCAGGCCAGCTGTAGCAGGCCATTGCATTGTGTCACTCCTACAGTCCAAGACTGCAAGACACTATATTACCCTGGGGTGACAGGGTAGGTGTGCAAGGTGTTAATGCAAATACTTTCTGTCATTAATGATCCAGTGGTGTGGATGCTGGCAGGGTGCTGCTTACAGCTAGAGACACACCTGCATGGGACACCTGTTCTGCATGCTGCATTCTTTGGCTCTTGCCATACAGAGGTAGGGGTCATATTGTACTCATTCCCAACATCAGGGATAAAACCAGAGAGGTACCTGTGGGTGATGTGGGGTGAGCTGGGTGCATGTGTGCTATGGACATTACTTACAACTGACTCACAGATGTGCATGGGGCATTCCACTTATGCTGGCTTGTGCAGGGACATCAGCAATTTCTCAATACTTCATACCTGTGACCTTTGTGGTCTGCCAGTGTTTGGCCACACAACATCGGTATTCCATACTACAAACCCAACTAATGTGCTGCTAACGTGTATGTACAGTTCCAAAGGTGTGTCCATTTGACAGTAACATATTATACACTGTCTGTCTGGAGTACATCCACCTGTGCACTGTTTGTATGTCTGGGCCCACATTCATGCCATGTCCATCTTTCAGATGGTGACAGATATTACTTCCAAACATTTACTATGGCTTACTGCTGGAATACGCTTTGTTGGGATGCATTGTTTTTGGCACTGCAGTTGTGAGAACTTGGCCCTGTCATCGGCAGTACTGGCCAATGGCCACCAGGACAAACCTCACCATGCCTACGTACTGACCACTCTCACACAATATACAACACACACCAACCTAACACACACAGCCCTGCATATTGTACACATGCTACAATCTATCCTGCTACTTTGGCTGGCTCAGGTAATCTGTGCTCCACTGTTATTATTCCTACACATACATGTTACTACATTTATACACAGGATTGGGGGGGGGGGGGCACACCTGACACTTGTACACATTTGCTATGATTGTACTGGTATTTCTGGTACTCCATTTCATTCTGTATTCTGGCCTATCATACTGACTAGAGGCATATCTTTGTACTACAGGTCTTAGGTTTGATTGACCTACATTTCAGTTTCAGACTTCTTACCCTTCAAAACTAACATCTCACTGCCTGACCTGTTGTAGTCTGCCTGTGTAGGTCTGGAGGGGGTATGTTCTCCATAGCCATCAATCAGAGGCCTTAGCACAGCCTTTGCTTGTGTTTGTCTACACCTGTCCTGCCGGCTGAGACTGTTGTTGGGTATGTGAGCCTCCCTGACTGGCATGTGTGTGTCCTATGGACACACATGTAGCCCACCACATTTCCTGCAGTGAGTTTTGTCACTTTGTCTAGTACTGGCTACTATGATGACACCAGTATTTGTTACAGATTTCATGCTGCCACTATAGGTGTCTACTATCTGCTGGCATCCCATTCAGCCACCCGATTCCCTTGCTTGCTCACATCAATACCATAGGTACAAATAACAAAACATACTGCTCCATTCAGTAACTGATAGGGAGAGTGACTTACCTTGTGGCTGTGCCAGTATTGAGGATGGTGCTGGAGGGCTGAAAATGTCGGATGCACATAGTACACTCCCTATACATGGTTAAGCACAGGTAGTGTCATGTTTGGCATCCCTTTTACTGTATGTCTGAGTCAGAGAGAGGTGTCATTCCCTGGGTTCCTTCCATGTCAGTGTATGTGCTATGCATTGCCTCTTTGCCATGGCTTGGGCATACTGGGCATGCCTCCTTCTGCCTACTGGGGCAGGCTCAGGTTGTTACTCCTCCAAGTCACTTTGTGCCTGTGCAGGCCTTGGCAATGGTGGGGGGCTGTGTGGCCCTGCTCCGTGCTGTTCCTGTTGCAGCTGTTTCCACCAGAAAGACAAACAGAGTATTTAAAGATAGAATTCGAGAGCACTTATATAATATTAAAATAAAATCTGACCATAATGCTCTATCAAAACATGTGGTTTTACATGGGAGTGAACACAAGTTTAATTTTAGGGTAATAGAAGTCATTATTCCTAGCGTTCGTGAATGTAACATAAGGAATTTCACTGAATGTAGGAAAGTTGACTGGATAATAAGACTTAGAGCAGATAGAGGTAAAGGGCTCAATGAGAGAGCCTCTTTAAAACCATTACTTAAAACTAGAAGGCTGCAGAGATGAATCCATGAAAATATATGTTCACCCTGTATGTGTAGTTCTTTTGGATGTACATTTTAAGTTGAATGAGCACTCTACATTTTATACATTTTATATACTTTTATTTTTATTTATATTTATATTTCTAGCAAGGTTTGAGGTCTTAACTTATATATTTTATTGGTTCACGTGCTTGATTGTGATTGGTTATGGCTTGTATTTAAAGAGAAATGTTTTTATGGGGGATTATATGGTCTGAGGAAGCTTGTTAGTGAAAGCGCTTACTGTTTGTACAAATAAAGTGTATGTTTGGTGAACTGTTTGGTTGTTTCATTACCTTTTTTTACTCTGGACTGCTCATACTCATCATTTTTGGTAACTAAACATTTGCTTTGTGGGGTGTGACCTGTGCTTTTATCATTAATGCAGTTGAGTTTGCTGTTTGTAAGCTTTAAGATGAAATCTTTTAAAACCTTATACATAGCATGGTCTTGGAATTATTGATGCAAATATGAACAAGCAATATTTGACGCCTAGAGGCATCAGTAGTAGTTAGCTGCAGATGCACCTGGAGGCGTCACTCAGATGTAAGGAGGTATGTAGACCCCCTGTCATTATTGTATCACATCCATCAACAAGATGTATTTCCAGTTCTGTTTTAAAAAAACTGTATTTGCTTGTTTCTCTGACATGTTCAGTGGACTTTGTAAACCAATGTCTATGTAGTCCACTATCCGGGGCAGCCAATATTAACTTTTCATCCTTTGGTTTAAATGCAGATATCTTTAACCATTCCTGCATCTGATCCTGATCTACATGACATTGTTGCAGGAGTTTTCTGTACTTGCAACAATATTTATGAATTTTAAACATTTCTTGCCTTTTCATCTAGTCCTTCTCCTTATATTCTTTCTTTTGTTTTTGGCACATTCAGTCGCTGTCTGATTTTTGTCTACTTCCAGTTTGATTTCCATTCCTTCTTGACACCTATATGCTTCTGCTAAACTAAGCAGAGACGTCATCTTAGACTTGTTCTCCTCATGTTTTAAAACTTTCACTATGTTTAGATCTTGTGAGGTCAGCAGATATGCATGCAGTCCTATGACTACAGATCTATACATGTAATCAATTTTGAGGAGGTCCATACATCCTTCATAACAAGTAATATATAATCTTTGTATACACTGATTTTTTATATATCATTTAATATGCATGAAGCATTTTTCTTGTTTTCCTGACCACCTGATCTAATACCTTTTGGGGCCAGTCAATCACTCCAAAACTGACAGGTTTATAGCATGGAGTTTGTTCCTAGATGTCAGTGCCATTTTCAGTATTAATTTTAGTCTTCTAAAATATTCCTTACTGAATTTGGTTCACATTTATTCATGTTTCATTGTTGATCTGTCATCAGTTCCCAAATATTTATACACTCTCTACTGCTCAACATTCTTTATATCACATTCCTGTACCAGACTGATATTTCCTTGGTGATGCAGCTTTCCTGCTTTAAATGTTGCTTTTGCACATTTGTCAGTACCAAATGACGTTCTTTTATCATGTGAGAAAGTTTTGAAAGCTTGCAGTTGTACTTTCAGTTCCTCATCTGATAAACTATACAGTTTTAAATCATCCACAAAAAGAAAACAAGAAGTCTTTTACACTGTTGTTTTCTGGGAGCCATATTCTAACCATCACCTAATCTGTTAAGTAAACAGCTTAACAGGTTGAGGGTAAGACAAAAGTGCAGAAGTAACAAAGAGACATTCTGGAATATCCCCCATACGAATTTATATCCCTGGGATAATAATTTGTCCTTCATCGTGGCTTAGCAAGTGGTTTGCCATTGTTTCATGGTCACTGTAATGTAACTGATCAATGTAGGGAGTATCTTATGCATTTGTAAGCACTCATTTATCCATGAATGTGGGATGCTGTCAATTGCTTTTTTTGTAATCTATCCATGCCATACAGAGTCTTCCCCTTTTTACAATATTCTATTATGACTTTATTTAACAACAAATGATCCTTTGTCCTATATGACTTTTTTCTTTTCTTACCCCTTTGTTTTTGCTCTATTGCCATGATTGAGTTTTCTTCTAAATGATTATAAACTGTATTGGCATCAATTCCAGTATGCAGTTTATAGATTGTTGGAAGACACATTATTGGTCTATAGTTTTTAGGATATTTTGCAGGTTCACTCTTAAGGAGGAGTATCATTTTTCCTGTTGTTAACCAGATTGGCATCTGTTTGGGTTGTGCATATAAATAGATCTCACTCATGGCTAAACCTTCATGTAAATATTTTAATACTTTTAGCCAGAAGTTAGGCACTGCATTTGGGCCTTCTAGGTTTTTCTGCCTGTGCTGATATAGTTTATTATTTGCAATAGTGTATGATAGATCCTGGTCTGTTCTGATACTCCATGTTGCTTTTATCACATCTATCTTTCTTAGTATTTTTGTTGATATGCTCCCTCTTCTGTATTCTAACAGTGACACTTCTTGTCTTAATTTCTTTATAATTTTCCCTAATCAATACTTCCATGATGGCATTTGATTTCTCCCCTTCCTTTCTTTTACCACCCTGTATTTTTATGGTAAGAATTTATGTTATTAATTTAGCTGCACAGTAATATATCTTATCTATTTCTGTTATATTGCATGAATTTCTATGAACAGTCTTGATTATTGTGGTAATTTGTTTTGAACATCTAACATTTTGGGTCTTATTGACTTTCTATAGTCTATTTCTTTTATTGAACTTAGTATGCCTATCCATCTCTATTAAATCAAGCAATTCTTCCCTTAGATCATTTCCTGCAGGCATTCTACAGAACATTCCAGAAAATCTTCCTGTGCCATATTATCTTCGGCTTCACCCTGTACCATCCGTTGCTGTTTCACTCGGGAATTCACTGGCCTATCACTCTGCAACATTGACTGCGTCAGATTTGTCATTTTCCTGTTCCTTCACTTGCTGTGCAACTCCAACTGAACTTCTGTACTGGTTTCCTACTGAAGATTGCAAAGTATTTTCATATGGCAACTGATCAGATGCCTGCTGCTCCACTGGTTTGTCCTCAGTTTGGGGATTCCTTATTCTATCATGCTGTGGTGTTATCAAAGTTTGAGTTTCTACACTAAATCCTTCACTTTGCAAGTAATTCATAACTTCAGTTTCTATTTCTTTAACTTCTGCATTACTAATCCTTGTCTCGACTTTTCCCATTTGTTTTCTTATTTTTTGTATTGTAAAATTTTCCATATCTGGATGCTTATGCCTGCATTTCTCTTCAAATATTTTTGGGACTGCTTTTTTGTATTGATTAGTTTTGCTTTCTCCTTTGCATAAATATTGCACCATTTTAAATTTCTTTTCCTTTCCCATGTCCATATTTCTTCTTCAGATGTCTCCTGCTCCTCCTTTTTCTCCTTACCTGGGGATTCATTGTTCCATCATGCTGTGACATATCTGGATGCCTTTGACTGTATTTCTTTTCAAATATCTTTGGAGCTGCTTTTTTTGTATTAATTAATTTGGCTTTCTCCCTTGAATACATATTGCACCACATCAGATCTCTCTTTCTTTCCCATGTCCATATTTCTTTTTTATACCTTTCAAAAATATCTAGATTTTGTTCTTTATATTTTCACACTTCCTCAGCAGCTTCTTTTCCAAACGGCCCAAGGTTTCTTGGTCTATATAATGTTTTTCATGAATATATTGTGTTAATGAACACAAATTTGCATTTGAAGCTTTTGACAGTTTTTCTTCTACAAGTACTTTCTTTTCTCTAATTTCTCTCTTAATCTTTTTGTATATCTTCTGTCTGGAAATTTCCGGGCTTCTTGCATAATAGTAACAATACACAATTTCTTTCCTATTCTCATTAGTCCACACTATCATCTTTCTGGCTCTTTTTTGGCCTGTAAGTTTTTGAGATTTTTTGCGGACTACTACTTCCTTCTACAACAGGGGGGCCATCCTACCCCTGAGCCTGGCCTAACCCCATTGTAGGAATGTTTCCATGTCTTGAGAATTCTGCACTGTTATTTTTTTCCAGTCTTGGCATCAATGGGCCTACCAGGATTGGACACTTTTTTATCCTGAGACCTGTGTACCCAGTTTTTTAACCTATTTCTGTCTATGACAGGAGTCTGCAACCTGCGACTCTTCCACCCCTCTGCAGTGGTTCCCTGTAACTTTGAAAAATAATGGCCACTTTGCTGCATGACACACACACACACACACAGACACACACACGCACCTGCACACGCGCACACACGCACACACGGACACGCACGCACACATGCACACACACACACACACACACACACACACACACACATACACACACACACACACACACACACACACACACACACACACACACACACACACACACACACACACACACGCACATACACACATACACTAAAAGCGGTCGAGTGACAGATTTTAAATATTGCTCTTATGAACTTATAAACTTGCTAGTATAATATGGTTTCTGTTACCATGCATTCCACACACATTGAGAGCAATTGAGTGATTCCCCTGGCAGCAGCAGCATCTCCTGAAAGGTTTCTACACCTCTCATACCTCTCAAACTCTTACCACAAGAAATCTTGACAGAGCCACAAATAAAGGGGAACAAAGGAACAAAAATAGGGACAGATTTTAAATATTGCTCTTATAAACTTGTGTGGCACATCTCATTACTAAGGGTTTTGCATCCAGGAAAAAATAGGTCATTGTCTCCCTCTACTCATTAGGCCAATCATCGAGTACAATGCCCCATTTGGCATGTACCTCACTAGACATCTGCAACAACTGTAGAGGCCACAACAGTACCTCACAAAGAGGATCCTAGGCCTTAAACACTTGTCCTATATGGACAGACTCAAAAAACTTCAACTATTTTCTGTCTCATATCGCCTATTAGAGGCGATCTCTGCTTGACTTACAAAGCCATGTCTGACCCAGCTCTGTTAGAAATGCTACATCTAAAGAAATCCCAATCCCTCTGCACCACATGCTCCAAAGATCTCAACCTCATTACCACAATCAACAGAACATGCTGGAGGGACAGGTTCATAATCCAGAGACTGCCCATGCTCTGGAATAGACTTTCCATACATGTCAAGCAGAGCACCTCACTGGCCCTCTTCAAGAGAAATCTTGATGAGTGGATGGGAAATAGAAAATTCACCCAGGGGATCACTCCAGTGGCCCTAATTGACAGATGCACTGGGAACTAAGGTCGGGTGGCACGATGCCAGGGTAATCCTATGGGCTAGGCTTGTAAAGGCTCCAGGGCCATTAGCCTAGTACATACCTATGAACCTATAAATTTGCTTGAATAACATGGTTTTTGTTAACATCCATTTTACACACACACACACACACACACACACACACACGCACACACACTTACCTCTCAGCTGTACAGATTTTCACAGAGTGTCCTGATTTTTGCCTCAAATTTTTGCTCTGTTTCTCATAAAATTGTGGTTTTCTGGCAAATCATTGGCAAATCATTGAGGGCTGAAGTCAGAAAATATAGACAGATATTTGAGTTTCAGTCTTCATACCCTTCAGAAACTTCATGCTAATGCAAAACCTGTTATTCTATCAATTTTCTAAGTTTGTAAGAGTAATATTTAAAAAGTGTCCCTATTTTTGGTCCTTTGTCCCCCCATTGCTTATGGCTTTGTCCAGATTTTTGCTCTGGGAGGTTGAAAGGTATGTCAGACACACACACACACACACACACACACACACACACACACACACACACACACACACACACACACACACACACACTGAGAGGATCAAGCGTTCCCAATAAAAATCCCAATAAAGAAACAAAAAATATTGCTGTTATAAACTTAGTTCTTTTATATATAGTATAAAATATTTCCTCCTGTATTCCTAAACAATATAACTTACTATATCCTTTCAAAGCTATTTCTCAAAGATATTAACTATGTAAATATTGTAAATAGCATCTTACTCTATGTGCATGACTGTATGTTAAATGACTCTGTAAAAGGAAAGATTTTCCAAAATGGTCTAAATTGCTTATGCGTTGTTTTGAATTCATATATTTGTAACTTGTTCTTAATTGTTACTGTTTTTCAATCTTAATCTGTATTCTTTTTCATGGAGCTTTTCTCCCCGGGCCGCCACTAAAAATGGGCTCTCTGAGCCCAGTGAACTTCCCCAGTAATCAAACTGGAAATAAATAAATAAATAGTATAATATATATATATATAAAACTGTATACACTGTGTTATCTTCATTTTAGGGGTCAAATAGGTTTTATAGCTCCAGATGAATTTTTATTTGGTGGGAAAGCGGCCAAAAATGACTCTTTTGATAGTGAAGGTTGCAGACCCCTGGTCTATTACATATACTATATAAAATACAGTCTATATATCAGTGTCATCTTGGTGAGATTTTGTAAAAACAGGGCCTACCTCTTGAAGGTACTCAGCAAGACTTGAGGGTGAGTTCATTTCCAGCAATACTACTCTCCTTTGCTTGCTGATTTTATCATCTCTCCATTCAGACCCCTCCCTACTGATGGTTGTTATTGCTGTAGACCGAGACACCTCACCAAGTTACTGGCACAGTTTCAGAGGTAGTTTTATAGGGAAAATTTGGTTTCTAGGTGTTTGCATCTATACAGGGTGCCACTAACCGCTGCTGCATGGTGAGCAGTAGCATGAAAATGCGCCAGATTTATACAGGGCACTTAAAACGCAGGAAACTGTTGTTTAAATCCTCTGATCAATAAAATGACTACATTTACAGCTGTCTTATTTATTTCCCAACTCAGAGAGACCAGGTCACCACCTACTTCCACTAGATGGACTATCCCAGTCCTCTTAATGTAAAAACACAAAGATTGCTTAAGAGTTTCTGCTATCATAAAACAGCTTTAATAAACTAGCTAAGCACGGTGATTTCAAGTCAGTCAGACAACAGCAAGACAGTTTGAGCAACTGCAGTAATTTCAACCTTAAAAGCAGATAAATGCACAAATAAAACAAGAAATCAGCAGTCAATCACTTAAGTAGCTTCTGAAAGTGTGTTTTTAAATACAAGTACTTGACATTTGCCTAGATGGCACATAACACAAGGAAATCACTTCTGAGGCACAGCTGAGGACACCAAGCATTGCTAAGCTCTGTGGGAATAAGCCAAGAGCCGCACAAGTGCACTAAATTTATAAATACATTTAAAACACAGGAAACTGGCTTCTAATCCTTCTGGCCAATGAAATAACTACATTTACAGCTTTCTTATGTTTCCTAACTCAGATGGACCAGGTAACCACCTACTACTACTAGATGGAATATCCCAGCCTTCTTAATGTAAAGACACAAAAAGATTGCTTGAGAGTGTATGTTATCACAAAACAGTTAGCTAAATAAGGCAATTTCAAGTGAATCAGATAACAGCAAGCCAGTTTGGACAAATGTAATTTCAGTATTAAAGGCAGGTAATTGAACAAATATATTATCTAAAATAAAAATATGTACAAACAGTTGCACTTTATTAAAAATGTGCAATAAACAAGTGCCAAGAGCATGTTCATCCTAAAACACAAGGAATTATTTAGACAGGATATTCTTTTGTAATTTGTAAAAAAAAAAATAAACCATAGTAATTTATAAACATCTGAATAAAAGATCACATGCAAAAGGAGAAGGCAAAACACTTATTCCAGTCAGCTACCTTCTACAGCCTGCAAATCCACAAGTGGCTTAAGTACTAATTGTAGTCAATAATTTGTCAGCAAGAAGATATGAATCCCAGTTAGAATTTAGCTGCTCAAGCCTGGTAACAGAAATCACTGAATGTGCTAAATGTGGTAAGCATGATTATTTCTGTAAATGTAAAATATAGGCAAACAACATTCTTATAGGCAGCACATAAACTGCAAAAGGGTGAGTAGTAAAATACAAACATAGGGAAAGAAAAAGGGATCATGAGATGATACATAGGTGACTGTTAGTGAAGCTAGGGAGGGGCGAGAGGGGCAACTGCCCTGAGAACAAAGTGCTGGGCTCACAATCAGCTGATCTCAATCTCTCTTAATACTGGCTTTTAAAAGTCAGTATTGCATTTGCAGTCAAACCTGAGAACTGTAGAATTCCGTGTGTGGTGTAAACTGTAGTAACTGGTTGTTCCAGTCATTATAGCAATCAATTTGGGACATTGTAAAAGTTAGAAAAAATATTTTTTTAACTAAAATCTGAGTGCTGTAGTGCTCCATGCAGGCAGGGTATAAACTGTAGCAACTGTTTGCTACAATGTATAAGAAGATTTTTTTTTAAACTAAAACATGAGTGCTGAAGTGCTCCATCCAGCCAGGGTATAAACGGTAGCAACTTTTTGCTACATTTGTAACAAGCAGTTTGCTACAGTTTATAAGAATAATTTCTTATTTATTTATTTTAATGAAAGGGAAGAGGGTCAGTGGCAGGGCACTGAAATGGGACCTGAATTGATGCGCAGGAGGGGGGGTGGGGCTCATTGTGAATTTGGTCACCTGGTTGGTGACAATGGAAGAATGGGGGGGATCTATAATAAGATGCTCACTAGATTGGCTTAATACACATACAGTAAAGTGAAAAAAAATTTTTTGGCTCTTCACCTGAAGAGCTGAGGGGGTGGGGATTTGGTTCATGGTACCGAAACAGGGCACTGGCTTAGCCAGCTATGCTTCTGTGTATAACAATGGCCATTTATTAAACTAACAGCAGGATGCATTAGTAAATTTTAGCACTAGAATCTGAAGGAATAAAAGGTCTGCACTATCTATGTCACAGACTGAAAGCTTATCAAGGTTTGGGTATATTATTAATGTAACAGAGTGTGTCATCTGACATAGCATAACCTATATTTAGATAACATAATCAAAAACAGCCAAGGATTTCATAGCTTCTAAGAAGCAGGGTCAATCAGAGTTGTAAAAAAAGGCACTCTAGCTTAATAGGTTCATAGGTTCATAGGTTCATACTAGGCTATCTGCCCGAGGGCATTTACAAGCCTAGCCCATAGTTTTGTGGCTTACGCCACCCCTTTAGTATGGGGAACTATAGCTATTATTTTGCTGTGCCTCTGTCGAGCAGTGACACTGAGGTAATCCCTGGGGTATATCTGCGATCTCCCATCCATTGGTCAAGATTTCTCTTGAACAAGGCCAGCGAGGTGCTCTGCCTCACATATACCGGGATTTTATTCCACAGCATAGGGAGTCTTTGGGTGATGAATCTATCCCTCCAGCACGTCCTATTAATAGCCGTGTCGAGGTTTAAGTCTCTCGCCCTTGTGGCTCTGATGGATCTAGATTTTTTGAGGTGAAGCATATTCATCAAATCTGGGTTTGACATGGCCTTGTATGTTAGGCAAAGGTCACCTCTGAGCAAGCGGTAAGCGACTGAATAGAGCTGGAGTTCTTTCAGTCGGGCAGCATAGGACAGATGTTTGAGACCCTTTATCCTTTTGGTGAGGAACTTTTGTGGCCTCTCCAGCTGCTGCAAGTGTCGGGTCAGATACATTCGAATGGGGCATTGTACTCAATCATTGGTCTGATGAGTGATGAGTATAGGGAGACTATGACCTCCCTTGATCTAGATGAGAATCCCTTCATGATAAGGTGGGCAATGTAGAAGGTCTTCCTAACTACTTTAGCTACATGGGTGTCGAATGACAGACTACTATCAACCTGGGTCCCCAGGTCCCTGATAACTTCTTCTGTGCTCAGTGGATTGCCACCTATTTGGTAGCTAGGGGTAACCTTGTTTTTCCTGAAGGGTATGACTATGCATTTTTTGGCATTTAACTTTAGGCCATGGCTCTGGCACCAGTTATCCGTTTCTGTGAGACCCTTCTGAAGGATATCTGTGTCAGATGTGTTTTCTACTATGGCGCCCAGTTTGCAGTCATCTGCAAACTTTGTCAGCCATAACCCTCCTGTGTTTGCTTGTACTTCGGAAAAGTAGATGCCACAAGTAAAGCAAATAAACCTTGGTATCATGGGATCATAGGCGGTTATTGAGCTAATGATCCTAGGGCCATTTCAAGATAGCCAAATTTAACCCTTATTTCTGCAATCAGCACCTATTGCCCCTGTCCAAGAGGGACACAGGTGGAACCCGTGGGGAGAATATACAGTTACCCATCCAATTGTCCAGATTGCATTTGAAGAGGGCCAATGAGGTGCTCTGCTTGACATGAAGCAGGAATTTGTTCCAAAGGTGTGGTAACCTCTGGGACACAAATCTCTCCCTCCAGCAGATTCTATTAATGTCACATCCCAGGTTAAGGACTTTAGAGCGAGTAACCTGTGTATCATTTGACTTTCGGATATGCAGCATTTCCAATAAAGCAGGGTCAAAGATTGACTTCTATGCAAGGTAGAGATCACCTCTGAGTAGTCTGTATGAAACAGAATAAAGTGACAGTGCTTTCAGATGATCTTCATAGGACAGATGCTGAAGACCTTGAATTTTCCTTTTGAGGAACCTTTGTGGTCTCTCCAATTGCTGCAGGTGCCTGGAAAGGTACATACCAAAAGGGGCATTGTACTCATTTATTGACCTGATGAGGGAAGAGTACAAGGAGGTTATAAATTCTTTTTTTCTGGATGCAGTGCCCTTACTTTTGAGATGAGCAATATAGAATGCCCTTCTTATCACCATGGAGACATGGTGATCAATGTAAGGTTGCTGTCAACCTGTGTGCCCAGGTCTCTCACCACTGAGTGCATACTTAGGGTGTTGTTATTGCTGTGGTAGTTAGCAGGAACATTGTTCTTACTGAAAGGGATGATAACACATTTTTTTTGCAATGAGTTTAAGGCCATGTCTTTGGCACCAATCATTTGTTTGTGTAAGACCCTCTTGTAGGATGTTGGCATCATTTGGAAATTCTATGTCCATTCTCAGTTTGCAGTCATCAGCACACTTTGTCAGTCACAGACCTTTAGTTTTAGCTTGCACTTTGGACAAATAGATTCCAAACAGTAGAGTCCCCAGGATTGATGCCTGTAGAACACCACTGGTTACAGGTCTGCTGTTGGAGGTGGAGTCCCCTATTTTGACTATATGGGTTCTATCTGTGAGCCAGTTAGCGACCCATCCAGTGATATAATGGTTGATACCTAGCTGGGTGAGTTAATCCTAATCCTAACAAGGATTGTATGAGTTTAATTAAGCTGAAGTTACACAATGGGGAACTGGAATAATAAGATATATATATTGGTCAGGTTAGAGGATGGATTGACTAAAGCCAGTTCAGGTAGTTTCCAGAAATTAAAAGGAGTAATTAATAATAAATAGCTAGCCGGTGAATGGTAAAATGTAAGAAATTACAGGAACAGAACTATTTGTAGGGAGGTCCAGAGGTGTCTAAATATCTCACGTCCAATATTTTAAAAAATAATAGCAAGTAAAGTTTGGGGGGGTGAAAATTTCTTGACAAAGATGGAGTGTGTTTGAGGTGCAGCTGTACACACAACATATATAGGTTTGGAGGAACACCCTTTAAGATAAAACTATCAGTTAAAGCAGAAGAAAAAGAACAAACAAACCATCTGCAAATTACACTATTATAGGTTATATAATGCTTGCACAAGCAAATAATCCAGATCCTAGCTCAGGACAGCAACTTGTTGGACTGATGTCAGATTCTAAAGACTGAGGCAAGTATTGAATAATGAAATAAAGAAACATAATGTGGGCTGCTAAAAAATAAATAACAAAAAATAAGTATGGTTTTATACTGATAATAAAGAATTGGGAAGGCAAAATAAAATATATTATATATGTGTATATATATTATATAAATAAATAAATTAAAAAAAAATATATATATATATATGTGTGTGTGTGTACACTCATATATATATATATATATATATATATATATATATATATACATACACACACACACACACACACACACACACACACACACACACACACACATATGTGTGTATGTGTCTGTATATATATATATATATATATATATATATATATATATATATATATATATATATATATATTCTCCAGGGATGACTCATGATCTGATTCCCTGGAAATGCCAGAAGCAAATTATTTAACCAGATGAAATTCTCAGATAAACCTGAAAAAAGCTGTTGCATATTTTATGGGGTGGAGTTTAGAAGGTCTAGTTACTGGAATACTGAGTGTCAGAATATGGAGACCAGATGATCAAAGACTGAGAATTTCAATGGGCTGGAACATCAACACTTCAGAATAATGATTGTCAACAATAGGTGGTTGTGTGAAATCAAACTACAGTGGGAACTGGGGTTTGACCCTTTTTCTGCTGTAATGTGATCTTGGAGTTAGTATATTTAATTAGCAGAGAGTGCAGAGGAGTTGCCCAAGTGCAAAACATTTTGTTTTTGATATTGTGGGTTTTGACGTTCCAGTCTTTCAATCTTTTGAGTTTAGGATAATTTGATCTCAATGTTTTCACAGTCAACGTTCTGGTCTGTCGATCTTGTGATGTAGATCTGCTGTGTGTACTATGCACAGTAAGTTACATCTGTATAAAATAAGTTAATAGCATTAACATGGAATTCCAAGGTCTGCTCTGCTTTTTACTCATTTTGTTGATACAAACATGTTAAGTTCTCTTACTATAACTGTACAAGCATGGGTCATAACATGGACAATAGTCTTGCTTGTGAAGCCACATAGAAATGCAACAGTTCAGGGCTGCAGCTAATGTTAATTAGCCATACACTTTCTCCAAAAAATGGCACTAAAACTATGATAATACAGCCGAGCAATAGGATAATACAATAGAGCAATGCTTTACTTTATTATTTTGGTTGCAAGGAAGAAAACGTATACGCTGTCTTTTGATGGTTAGGGTTTGTAGTGTAACTGAAGGTAGGCACTGCGAAGCTATCCTGTATGTCAGTGTGTTTTTGTGGGTGTCTGTAAGGGCATGAATGTAGCTGTCTGGATGTGTGCATGTATATGATAATGAGAGAGGAAGACAGTTTGTGAATGTGTGAGTGTGTACTTTTCATCTCCCCATTTCCTTCCCGTTTATAAACTAAACAAAATCTGCAGCTGCCTGATAAGTTTATTTTTTGTTTCTTTATTGGGATTTTTATTGGGATCGCTTGATCCTCTCAGTGTGTGTGTGTGTGTGTGTGTGTGTGTGTGTGTGTGTGTGTGTGTGTGTGTGTGTGTGTGTGTGTGTGTGTGTGTGTCTGTGTGTGTGCGTGTGTGTGCGCACGCGTGTATGTGTGCGTGTCTGTGTATGTGTGCGTGTGTGTTTGTATGTGTGTGTGTGTGTGTGTGTGTGTGTGTGTGTGTGTGTGTGTGTGTGTGCATGTGTGTGCGCATGCGTGTATGTGTGTGTGTGTGTGTGCATGTATGTGTGCGTGTGTGTGTTTGTATGTGTGTGTGTGTGTGTGTGTGTGTGTGTGTGTGTGTGTGTGTGTACGTGTGGTGTATGTGTGTGTGAGAGTGTATGTCTGCATGTGAGACTATGTATGTGTGAATGTGTGTGAGCGTGCATGGATGTGTGCATGTGTGTGCATGTGCACTTTGGAAGATGCCTATGCAATCATGATGCATGGGCTGGTAGGGAGAACATTAGCATGGTCAGATCTGATAGTGCAGTGTGCCTGATTCAAAGACATTGTAATAAGCTACTAATGAGGTGTTACCTTCTGCAACTTTACTGTGTCTCTGAGTTGGAGATCATTGCCACTGGGCTATTGGGCAGGCCCACGTTGCCCAATTATCGCTGGTGGTGATACTTTTTCTGACTCCTACTGTATATCTGTGTTCCTTAGAATAGTAAAAATGTAAGTGCATCTAAGAGGAATATATGGTAAGTATGAGAAATGGTATCCTGGAGTATTATCTACTCTGAGGTATAGTGATTTTGGAGTTAGTATAGCTCAGTGGCAGGGGAGGTGCAAGGAGAAAAGTCCTCTTGGCAAAAATGCCTTATAAATGCAACAGTGAGGTTTACAATTTGCTCTTTTTTTGCCAGAATTGCAGTTTATTTTTTTTAAGTGTTGAGAGCTGCAGTATCACTTCTTGAATTTCAAATAGTGTGCTGCACAAGTCATAATTTGCTCCCAGACTATAACAGATAATAAGTTCAAAAACTGTTTGAATATACAAATAAGTTAAGAAGAAATATTTTTCTGATTTAAAAAAACACTCTATAGCTTCCAACTTATTAGCAACTGAATTTGAATAAAAATTTGAATAAAAATGAAATGGGTGTTATAACTTGTAATAAGTTGTACCGAGGATGTAGACAGCTAAGCTAATAGGACCCATCAGCATGCATACAGCATACTTACTATGATGCTTATTAATACACACATTAAATTGCTGCACTTGTGTAAAGTGGGCATAGCTAAAAGCCTATAGAGCAGCTACACAGCAAAGTGTCAATTTTGTTTTATTTTATAAATGGGTAGGAAATTCATAGATTGTTACCAGGCTAACAACCCGAGGAGCCTTTCTAAGCCTAGTTAAGTTTTTCTGAAACAATAATGATGTCTTGTTTCCAAACAGAACTTTGAGAGCCAGGCATTTATAAGCTACCTCTGTCCATAAGGCACATGGTTTCCAAGCCTGGTGTAAATTTCCTATTCATCATCATCTGGTCTAGGTTGAGCTTAAACTGGATAATGGATGAACTCAGCTTCACAAAGATGGGAAGTCTGTTTCATAAAAGGGGCAGTCTCTAGGACACATGTCTGTCTCTCCAATTCTGTAGACGTATTTCTGGTACTCTTTGACTTATGAATATGTAGGAGATTCATAGGTGTGGGGTTTGCAGATGCCTTGTAAGCCAGGGGTAGATCTCCCCTTAGCAATCTATAGGAGACTGAGTAGAGGAAAACTGCTTTAAGGTGCTCTGCATAAGGTAGGCTTGTTATGCCTTGTATTCTTTTTGTAAGGAACCTCTGAGGTTGCTCTAGTTGCTGCATATGCCTGGTCAGGTGCATACCAAAGGGAGCATTGTACTCTATGAATGTTCTGATAAGGGCAGAGTACAGTGGGATAATGACCTCTTTGATCCTAGATGCCATGCCCTTACTTATAAGTTGTGCAACATAAAAATATTTCCTCAGCACTGTGGCCATGTGGTGGTCAAAGGTAAGGCTACTGTCTATGTGTGTACCCAAATGCATGACCAGTGAGTCAGCTCTTAGGGGCGTATTATCAACATGGTAATTAGTCTAGATGGTTGACTTCTCAAAAGGTACATTTATGCATTGAGTTTAAGACAATGGCTTTGACACCATTTGCTAGTGTCTGCAAGGAAGGTGATGATAACCCCCAGCTTGCAATCATCTGAAAACTTAGCCATAAACAATCAGCATTTCCTTCCATTTCAGAAAAATAGATGCAAAAAGGAACAGGCCCAGTACAGAGCCCTGGGGGACTACGCTAGTGACAGGCCTCTTGGTGGAGGTGGCCTCATCTATTTTGATCTGCTGGGTCCTAATAGTGAGTCAGCTGGCTAACCAGTGGGTGATAAAAGGGTTTATACTTAAATTAGTGAGCTTGTCTATAATGCCTAAGTGGGGTATTGTATCAAAAGCCTTGGCCAGGTTGAGGTAAGCTGTGTGCACAGTCTAAACTTCATCCAGTGCTTTGATGATCCTCTCAAAAAAGTACACTTGATTTAATAGGCATGACCTTCCCTTAACAAAGCCAAACTTTGATGGGTCTAGCATTTGCACGTTAGCTATGTCCTCATTTATCATGTCCTTGATGATTCTTTCGATGGCCTTACATATGAGGCTGGTAAGACTTATGGGCCTGTAGTTACCTGGATCAGTGGCTGCACCTTCTTTATGCAGGAGAATGACTGTAACCATCTTCCATTCCTTGGGCACAAAACCTTACTGAAGGCTCCAGTTGAAAAATGATTCATGTGAACTAGAGAGGTAATGTTTCATGCTATTTATTAAACATCCCAGGATGTTATCAGGGCCCATCATTGCAGTATTTATGGCCTTAGGAAGTACATTAATGACCTGTTCCTTAGTAACAGTTGGGGGGGGATTGTGGTACGTGGTATTTCCTTTGGATTATAGGGGGAGGAGTGGGGAGAGAAATTTGAGCTGAACCTGTCAGTAAAAAGGTTGGCAACGGCCTCTGGTTCTGTGTGGGTGAAGCCATTTACAATAAGTTCTTTGCATTGTTGTTCATAGGTTCATACTAGGCTATCTGCCCTAGGGCATTTATAAGCCTAGCCAGAATGTGTTTGGCTTTCGCCACCCATTTTAAATTTATTTTGCTATGCCCTTTTTCGAGGTTAGTATACTGTGCCTCTGTCTAACAGTGACACAGAAGTGATACCCAGGGTAAACCTACGATCTCCCATCCACTCATCAAGATTCCTCTTGAAGAGAGTCAATGAGGGACTCTGCCTAACCTGGACTGGGATTTTATTCCAGAGTGAAGGGAGCCTCTGGGTTATGAATCTGTCCCTCCAGCATGTCCTATTTATTTCAGTGCTGAGGTTCAAGTCTCTCAAGCGTAGCTCGATGGGATTTGGATTTTCTGAGGTGCAGCATGTCCATTAATTCCGGGTTGGACATGGCTTTATACGTCAGGCACAGATCGCCTCTGAACAGGCGGTATGCCACTGAGTAGAGCTGGAGTTTCTTTAACCGGGCAGCATATGGCATCTGTTTGAGCCCTTTGATCCTCTTGGTGAGGTACTTTTGGGGTCTTTCCAGTTGCTGCAGGTGTCTGGTAAGGTACATCCCAAAGGGGCATTGTACTCAATTATGGGCCTGATGAGGGATGAGTAAAGAGGCACAATGACCTCCCCTGATCTAGATGTGAATCCCTTCATGATTAGGTGGGCTATATAAAATGTTTTTCTAACCACTTTGGCCACGTGGTTGTTAAATGAGAGATTGCTATCAACTTGGGTCCCCAGGTCCCTAATTACTTCTTCTGTACTTAATGGATTTCCACCTATGTGGTAATTTGTGGGCACTTTGTTTTGCCAAAGGGATGACTATACACTTTTTGGCATTTAGCTTGAGGCCATGGCTCTGGCACCAGTTGTCTGTTTCTATGAGGCCCTTTTGGAAGATGCTTGTGTCGGCTGGAGAGTCGATTATGGTGCCCAGTTTGCAGTCATCTGCGAACTTGGCCAGCCACAGTCCTTCTGTGTTGGCCTGTACCTCCGAGAAATATATACCGAACAAGAGAGGTCCCAGGACTGAGCCTTGTGGGACACCACTTGTAACTGGTTTGGAGTCTGACATGGCTCCAGCAATTCTAACCATGTGGGTTCTGTCCTTGAGCCAGTTTGCAATCCATCTAGTGACATAGGGGTTTATATTTAAGCTGGTGAGCTTATCTATAATGCCCGAGTGGGGTATTGTATCGAAGGCTTTTGCGAGGTCCAGGTAGGCTGTGTGGACCACCTTCCCTCGTCGATGGCCTTGGTGACTGTTTCAAAGAAATCAACCCGGGTTTAAGAGGCAGGATCTGCCTTTAACAAAGCCGAACTGGGTAGGATCCAGTGTTTGTAGGTCCCCAATATCTTTATTTATGAGGTCCATGATGATCCTTTCCATAGCTTTGCAGACCAAGCTAGTCAGGCTTATGGGCGATAGTTTCCAGGATCCGTTGAGGCACCACCTTTATGGAGAGGGACCACTGTTGCTGTATGCCACTCTTTGGGCACATATCCTGTAGTAAGGCTGAGATTGAACAGTAGTTTTATGTTTGGGTTTAGCTCTTCTTGGAGTTCATGTAGGATGCAGCCTGGGACACCATCTGGTCCCATTGATGCTGTGTTTTTGCTTTCGAGAGGGGGGGTCTTACCTGAGCATCTGAGATGTCAGGGGGCAGCACTCTGCTGGGATAGATATTTGCCCTTTTGGTGGGGAGGGGAGAAGTTTGTGCTGAACCTGTCAGCTAGGATGTTGGCAATGTCTGTGGGTTCGGTGTATTTTTGTCATTTTGGACTAATTCTGAGCATATCTGGGAATTACCACCCAGGTTCCTAACATAACTAAAGAAAGCCTTGTGATTATCCTTAGTGTCCTGTGCAATTTTTCTCTCGAAGCTGGCCTTAGACAATTTTATGTGTGCCCGTAGTTTTTTGCTAATACTGATCAGTGATGCCTTCCCTTTTTGGGATTTTGCTTTATCATTTAGTAGCTTCCTCCTTCTATTGTATAGTTTGTTTATGGCTGGGGTCCACCAGACAGGACGTTGTGTATTTCCCCTGAGGTTATGGACATAATTGTAGAAAGCTTTGTGGTTGTTCTTTTCCTAAGAAGCTAGTTTTTCTTCAACTTTAGTCTTTAAAGTATTAATTAACCTTCTTAGCTGCTTGTTTAGATTGGTCAGGGGGTTTCTAACATGTATGAGTTTGTTCCTCCTATGCTTAGACAAGGATTTTTTTCTTTTGTTGTATAACTGATTGATATTGTGATTCCACCAGGTTGGCTTGCCTTTTGAGTTTGTCTTATTCAACATATGAGTGGGCACAGCTCTTTCTATACAGCTAATAGTATGGCTGTACAGAGATTTTGTAAATAGCTCAGCATATGCTATAGTGTTTACTGGGTTTGAGGGTGCTTGGGATTTAGCCAAGGTGTTGCTTAGAAGAGAGGGGTTAGCCTTGGAATAGTACCTAAAGGTTTTTGGTTTTGCTGGATAACCAGATTTAATTTTTATTTCACATAATACTGCTTTATGGTCAGATCTGATGAGTGAAGGCATTACACTGGGTGAGGAACATTGCCCCCCCCATGTTTATGAGTACAAGGTCAAGGATGTTTGTACACCTGGTAGAAGAATGGGCCAAATGTTCCAGGATGTTGGTGTTAACAAACTTTAGGAAATGCTGGACTTGTGCATTAGAAGTGGTGTTGGATTCCCAGTCTATAGAGGGATAGTTGAGATCCCCCATGAATATTGTATTGGGTTGAAAAGTGAGGGACTCTAATGCATTGAGATAGGTAGTATGGGTTTCCTGGAACATGGAGGGGGACCTATAGGTTGCAAGGATATGGTACAACACCCTGTTTATGGTGAGTTGCACATGTATGAGTTCCAGTGGGTCATACACTTTAAAGAGTCTGGATGTGAGGTTGTTTTTAATATTGACTGAGACTTCTCCACTTTTAGTTCCCTCCTGTGCAGTAGCTGGTCTAAAGGTATGAAAGGCATTTTAACCTTGCATAGCTGGGATACCGTTTGTGACTTTAAAAACATGTATTCATTACAACACAGATGTCTATACTCTCCATGGAGAGGCAGGCTGGCAGGGAGTGGAGTTTCTTGTTAAACTTATAGTATTGAGCAGTACCACCTTCACATATTTCTTCATAAGTTCAGTTATGTTGGTTGGTTTGTTAGTTTGGCATTGCCTAAGAAGATATTTGCCAATATCTGAAAGCCTGGAGGGGATATGTGCAGACCATCCCTGGGAAAGCAGTGTAGTCTGTCAACCAAGTCTTCCCATGCTGTCAAATATTGTAACCCACTGGACTGACAGCAGAAGCTAAGATAATTGTTAAAATCAATCATTTTCTGTTGGTACTGTGGCATCATCCTTGGAGAAGGTAGTATGTTGCTCAGTGCTAGGCTCATATCTGCCTGAGACACATAATCACTAAGATGGTCATATCTCACATCATACAGTCAAGAGAGGTACATCTCAGGTCATTAGCACCCACATGGACTATCATTAACATCCACATGGACTATGACAGAGTCATACTGATACCTGTGGTTCAGTGACCTGAGTCCCTAAGTAACTTGATGGATCCTAGTCCCAGAAAGGCAACTGACTCTGATTCTCATCTTACTCAGTCTGGTGAGGGGACATTGGTGAGCTTCGGTATAGAATCAGCAATGAACAGGAAATTGGCTGTGCGCTGGTTTGCCTTAAGGGCTTAGTAGTAGAGACACTGGATACAATGTTACTGTGTGTAGCTGTGTGTAGCTGTGGGTGGTGTTTTTACAGAGTGTTTACATGATGGCTGAGGACCCTTTCTTTGATTGTACTGTGAAGGAGGTTTTAGTGTTTTAGGAAGGTTACTTGTAAGTGCCTCAGCATAGGTAGTTTTATGTGTAGGGTCTTTACCTTCTGCAGTAGGCATGTTGTATCACTGAAAACCTCTAAAGGACTAGTGTTGGTTGTATGAGAGAGTTTTGCCTCTAGCACTTAAGTGTATTGACACCTCTCTCATACTTTATCTGCTTTATGAAGAATAAATAGGTTGGCAATGTACATGAGGCAATTACTACAATTGCTCAGAATACCCATCTCAAACAGACTGGCCACAAAGAGATTCAGGAAGTGCATATCCATGGCTACTGATCTACTAGGGAGGAGTGAGAGAAATTTAAATATTGAATAGGTCAATAAGAAAAGGAACTTGGTGAACAATGCTTAGCTATGTGCAAACTAGATGTTTTTGTAGTTAAAAAAAAATCTGTCTAGACAGTAATGCCACAAGAGTGTAGACCACAAACTTGCCTAGTGTAAAATAACTAGTTTGAAGTCCACGTGCTTAAACCAGAACAAAGACACTTAGAATAACAGGCACAATAAGCCTTCACCAGCAATTCTCAGCTCAGAAAGACACAGGTTATCCTCTCTTGTGACAGGAGTGTAGACCACAAACCTTCCTAATGCAAAATAACTGATTTGGAGTCCATGTGCTTAAATCAGAACAAAGACACTTAGAATGACAGACACAATAATCCTTCAGCAGCAATTCACAGTTCAGAAGGGTGGAGGCTACCATCTTCTCCCACAAGAGTATAGACCACAAACCTTATTAATGTAAAATAAGTGACCTGGAGCCCAAGTGCTTACACCAGAACTAAGACACTTTTAGAATAATAGAATAAGCCCTTAACCAGTCATTTCTAGCTCAGAGGGATGTAGACTATCCTCTCCTGCCACAGGAGTGTAGACCACAAATCTTCCTAATGTACAATAATTGTTTTGGAACCCAAGTGCTTAAATCAGAACAAAGACACTTAGACACAATAAGCCTTTAACAGGCCATTCCCAACTCAGAAGGGTATAGGCTACCTCTCCTGCCACAAGAGTGTAGACCTTAAAACTCCCTTGTGTAAGATAACTAATTTGAAACCCAAGTGCTTAAATCAAAACTAAGAGATTTAGAATAACAGTTACAATGTAATCAGGCTACTAGCAAACAGTGATAGATTCAGTAGATTAAATGCAACTGAACACTTTAAAAATGCACAGCAAAAAGCTAAATAAAGTAGGAAGAAACACAAATACAGTAAAAGCAGCTGAATAAAGTGAGATTTTTTTTCAGTGCTCAGTAGAATGAGCTGATAAGATGGGACTTGGATGAGTTTCCAAAATCAGATTTATAGTAGGGGCAGGCAAATCAAAAGCTATCAAGTTCAAGTTCAAATGAACACATCAGATTTGCGAGTGGGTGTGAAAAATCTAATTCAGACAGAGATCAGCAACAGGCAGGTAGATAGCAACAAGTCAAACAAGCACTACAGCTAAATAAAGATGCCACTAAATATTTCTAGTTAAATGAGGAATGCTATTTCTTAGCTCCTTCCACTAATTAGCTGGATGGTATTCACTGTCTGCAAAGGAATTCTTTTCTAACTTTTCTCACTAACCCTAGCCAAGACTTCTAAAAACTCCAAAAGAACAAAAAACTTAAAACAAAAGAAAATACAATATAAGAAAGAGATAAAAATAGAAGTAACCAACAGTTAAACTAATAGAATCACTTCAAAATCAAATGCAGACAGAGATCAGCAATAGTTAGGCAGAGAACAACAAGTTAAACAAGCACTACAGCTAAATAAAATGTCAGTAAATATTTGGAGTTAACATGATGTTATTTACTATCTGCAAAATAATCATTTTTAACTGACCCTAACCAACAAAAAATAAAACAAAATGCCACATAGAAAAAGATAAAAAAAAAAAAAATAGAAGTAACCAAACTGTAAATGAATAACTTTAATCAAAAATCAGATGCAGACAGAAATCTGGAATAGTCAAGTAAAGAACAGCAGGTCAAACAAGAAATAGGGTGATAGGACAGTCAGAAAGGGGGAACAGTAAGCAGAGGAATAGGCAGACGGAAAATAGGAAAGGGAAAGTGTCATGAGAAGGGAATATAAGAGTACAGTGGCAGGGAAACAGGTGATGATGTGGGGAGGAAGGAGGCCATAGGGATGGCAGACAGGGTAGACATGTAAACATATTACATGGACAGACTTACAGGAAAGGTACTGATACAAATGGGGGGGGGGACAAAGGAGATGTGCAGATAAAGAGAATATCATTAAAATTAAAACCAGTAACAGTTGGGGACTATTCCAAGGCTAATTACCTTTTATTAAGTGTGGTTTGTCAAAATTCAATGCTTCTCCAAACCCAGAGAACACAGTAGCCTATGTTGAATTCCTCTCAGAAACTCTGTACAACCATGTCAATGGCTGCATAGAGGCTGCTGTACCTACTGGAAGTAAGCCCAGGACTAACTCCAGAAACAAACTGCTCTGGTGGGATTCCAAATTAAACAGGATATATAAGAAAAGAAAAAAAAATATGGCAAAAATCAGGAAAGGTAATTCCCATAAAGGCATAAACTCTCTCGTCAAATTAATCAGGTAGCTAAGAGGGCTAATTAGGTCAAGCAAAGCCAACCTTTGAGGTTACTGTAGCTTTCCAGGTGAAAGATAACTATAGACCTTTTACAGCTATGTCAGAAACCTCAAGGGCAGCACACAGCAATTTGCTGAACTGGTGGTTAATTGTGCCACATTCACTGAGCCTGGAGATATAGCAAACCTATTAGTGGACAAAGTTATTTCCAAATTTATCCCCCTCTCATCCCCAACCATCCCGTCAAAATGCCCTCAAACATAACCCTTCCAACTATAGCTAGGGAGCATGTACTGGATGCACTCACTAAAGTGGGCCTTAATAACATCCCAGGATGCCTCCTGAATAGTCTAAAATATGATTTATCAGGCTCCCTGGCATCATTATTTAACTATAATCTTAAAACAGGCTTTGTGCCACATTAATGGAGGACTGTGATAGCCATCCCCCTTCATAAGGGAGGACCTTCAACAGGTCCTGGAAACTACAGACCTGTTATTCTGACTAGTCTTATTTGTAGAGTCATGGAAATTATCAACCAGGATGTAAAAGACCTCCAATTTGGCTTTGTTAAAGGAAGTTCATGCTAATTGAATCTGGTGGAGTTCTTTGAAGAAGTCACTAAGGCAATGGATGAGAAGAAAACTGTGCAGACTGCCAACACAGATCTGGCTAAAGCATTTGATATAATATCCCACTCAGGCATTGTCAAGAAATTTACATTACTAGGTATAAACCCCTTTATAACATGCTGACTAGTTAGCTGGTTCACTGACAGGACCCAGGAGGTTAGAATTGGTGAGACCAACTCCACAAAGAGGATGGTCACTAGTGGAGTCCCCCAGGATTCTATGCTGGTCCCACTCCTCTTTAGAATCTACTTGCTGGATGCCAAACCCAATGTCAGAAGCCTTTGGCTAACCAAGTTCACAGATAATTGCAAACTGGGAGCGGTCATTGAAGCCCCCCCCCCACCTAAGAAGAGAACAGCCTTTTTGAAATTTCAAGTAGTTTACTCAGTTAAGTATGTCGAACATTTAGGTAAACATTATAGGACAATTTCTTCCTCTCAATCTGCAGAATCTTCAGCAGAGAGTATGTTTTTTATGGAAACCTTGAATTATTTTCAGCAGGCCTGTAGGAACTGCTCTTCACCTGACAAGTTACACAAAGAGATGCAAAAGTTTCTTTATGCACAGTGCATTGTATCACCACTGTAGTATAGTTTTAAGGATATTTTAAAAGCTAGGCGTCAGAGTCCTGGTGCAGTCTACTCCCTAAGAAACCTGACAGAATGTATTGTGTAGAACACCCTTATATAGACAAGATTTATACAATATATATAATATATATAATATACAGCAACCTGATCTTCCTAGTGTTTCCTTATCTGCATCTACTCAAAGTGAAAGAATTGAATTGCTGGCGAATTTGTCATTTGCTAAGGATTCAAGGCTACTAGGTGAATGTGGTACAGGCCTTATGCCTGTATTCGGTGTCCTACAGATTCCTTAGGGGTGATCTGTGCCATGCTTTCTGTGCCCTTAGGGATCCAACTGTCTAAGACCTCTTATTCTCCATAAAGTAAACCATCATGTAAAGAATAGAATTAGAGATTTGAACCTGCTTCAGCAAGTAAACATATCCTTCTTTGGAATAATCTTACATCCAAATCAAGCAGTGTGACACACTATCTTCCTTTAAGAAGGAATTAGAAAATTAGATGGGTACTCACAAATTTATCCCAGGTACAACTGGACTATTGCTCTATGAAAAAGGAGGTAAGGTCTAAGGGTGGCTACTAGCAAAGCTCAAATGGCCACATGGCTCAGTTGCCATGTACATTCTATGATTCTATGAAACATTTATGAATCCAGTACATTAGGTGTAAGGGTATGTAATTATTTAGCATATCTGGAATGTTATTGAAATTCATTATAGCTTTATTTTAGATAATTAAGGAAACCTTGCAGTCTATTCCTAGATGAAATAGAGAATAGGAAAGGTGGTTGCTGTAGAAGATTAGATAGGCGTTCACCCAACAAAATATGCTGATAATGCTGTTGATATTACAAGGACTGTCATATCAAGGGATGTCCTGAGAAGGCATGCACAGAACAGAATAGTAAAATAAAAACACAAAATGCAAATGGCAATATTTTTGTGACTTAAGGATGTATGTTTAGTAAGCCAGTATATGATATTAATACAGATTATGAAAATTAAGACAATACTTTAAAAATATAATACCCCTTACTCCTCAATGCTAAATTAATTATACTAATAAGAAACCTTTTTACAGGTAAGGGATATAATTTAATCAGTTTCATCAGCAAATACAGTTCAAAATGTAACAACCGAGTAACAACCCAAAATCCACAGGGAAATGATAACCCACCTAGACAGACCTTCAAAATGACACCTACCTTCCTATTATTTCTTCCCCTGTCTCAGTATTCTGAGAGGCAAGATTTAATGTTATCTTGCTGCTTAGCAACAGATTATTATAGATAAATGATTGATTGTGTTGGATAGATCAACAAGGTTATACTGTAAAATTTACAGAAGCGTAGCTATGCTGGGGAGAAGGGGGAAGCTGCCCTGGGAGCAAGCTATCAGTGGGTGTGATCCTCAAACTGCATTTGACAAGGTGCTTCAGTGCTCTGTGTGTGGTCCAGTCCAGTGCCAGCATTTAAAAATGAATGCTAGTAATGCATTTTTCTGCCAGGGCACTATATAGTCTGTAGCAAGCCTCTTGTTATATTTCTAGCAAGTGGTTTGCTAAAGTTAAAGACCCTTTTTACCCCACAGTTATTGTTTTTCTTCTCTACTGGATGGCACAGTGGTGCAGCGGTAGCATTGTTGCCTCACAGTGAGAGGTTCGCCAGTTTGATGGGGTGCCTTCCGTGTGGAGTCTGCATGTCCTCCCTGCATTTGTATGGGTTTCCTCTGGGTACTCTAGTTTGCTCCCATGTTACAAATACATGTGTCTGGAGCATTTCTCCCTGGGCCTCCTCTGAAAAATGGCTTTGTTCTAAGTCGGACTTTCCTGGTAAACAAATGTTAAATAAAAGTTAGAGTTGAGAGGCACATATTCAGGCAAATGAAATGGAATTTGCTTGTTTTTTTTTACAACTTATGGCTTGCTTGTTAGGTGAGGAGTACCATATCGGGGAACAGATCTTTTTTTTTTTTTTTTTTTTAAACACAACTTGTCTGATAAATAGCCTTTCAACAAACTCTATAAATAATGTAATAACTAACAGTTTTACTCTTACAATTAATTACAAAATGTGCTCTCTGACTTACTCAATATCAATAATATTTTAGGTACAGTCATAGACTGAGTTCTAATTAAGGTTTTACTCACACAAGACAAAGAAGTTGTGATTTAAGCAGCTCTGATGTACTGGCCAACAATGAGCGACTGCAGCAACCCACTTTCTGGGAGCTCTAGGATACATGTCTTCTTGGATCTTCTGGCAACCTATGCGAACTTGTATAAGAGAACAATGTTGTGGCCTCTGAGGAATCTATCAAACCAAGTCTTGGATCCCTGGAAAAGAGTTTTTGAACAAAGTTGTGCTGAACATGGGGGACTTCCAAGAGGATTTCACACTATCAACAGCTTAATTTCTGCTCTCCCAATGTGAAAAAAAGAAAATGAGAGATAAGGGCCAGTGATGACAGCAAAGAAGAAATTTAGAAAGTTTTTAAGAAAATCATCTGAAAAAGGTGAAGAGAAAACACTGACTGGGAAGAATCCTTCAGCTGGTCAGCAAAAAAGCAGTTCAAGCTCTAGATTTGGTGTAAACCATGGCTTCTAGTAATCTAGAGGAACAAATAGATAAAATGTGCTCAAAGCTGATAATAAACTAAGTATTGATGGAGCATTTCAACACAAATAACAAAAGGCTGGAAAATGGAAGAAGCTTTAAGCAGCTATTCAGATGAACAGATAAAACTGCAAAAAATCAGAGGTCAGAATGAAGAAAAGGCTGTCTGGCTAAGTATAAGACTGCTCAAGAGGAGATGTTTAAAAAATGGTAGAGTTAGAGGACAGAGCATGTATGAAAAACCTGAGATTTTCTGTTGTACCAGAGAAACTGGAAGACACATACTGAATTAACTTTATGAAAGCACAAACAAACAACTGGATTGGTATTCTTCAGCAGGATTTGTTATTTGAAAGGACACATTATGTATATGCTCCAGACCTTGTCATGAGAAGGCAGTCAACACCTGTATTAGTAAAGATGACCTGACAAAACTGTGGCAGAAGGGCAAAGTTTTAAAAACTGGACACAATAGAGTGCTTGTGGAAAATGATTACTCACTGTACACCAGGATGAAGAGAAGCAAATTTATCCCAGCAATCAGGGAGTGTCGAGATGCAGGTGTGGAATTCAACCTGCTGTATCCAGCTGTCTTCAGAATATTTTTTCCTGGAGGATCAAAGTCATTTTCTGATGCAGAACTGGCTAAGGAGGAAATACAAAAGTTTGTTCTACAAAAAGTGAGCCAACAAACAGAGGGGGACTCTGCTTCTCATTCTTCTGATAATAAAGTTCACAGAGAGACGTTGCCAGTGAAACCTTTTCCAATGTTCCAAATGAAAATGCTTGAGAGACAGAAAAAAGCAAAGGAGTTGACTAGAAGAATCAGAGTATCTTGGACTTGAACCAAAGTCTGGGGTTGGGAAATGGAGATTAATTGGAAGAAGATCAGCTTCATTAAAATTAAAGAATGAATGTGGGATTATAAAGCATTAATCACATTTGGGAAATATGGCTTTACAAGAAAAATGGAAAGCTCAGACTTATTGCTGACTTTGTTAAACTCACTGGAGACTGAAAAGCATATAACCCACTTCATATCATTAATGTTTGGTAGGAAACTAAAAGGAAAAAAAAAACTGGGCTGAGCATCAAGCCCTCCTCCTTGCCGACTCTGTTGACCAGTTCTTTCTCCTAGGGTTGAGAATCAAGAGAGCTAAAAAGGAAGAAAATAATTTTCATGCTAGGCATTAGAGTAATCTATTTTAAGCTCCAGTGTCCCTTGCACATGTCTGAAGTATTCAAACAATTGGCATGCAATGGATCTCTGGTAGGCTCCTCCATGTGTATGTAATCAAATGACCCTGCCCCACCAGATAGACTGGAAATCTGTGTGATTCCCATTTTTCTCTTGGGATTCTACATGGTGAGTGTGCCCGGGCACATGTCCCTCATTTCCTCCCTCAAAGAGAAGTATGCTAAGCCTCATCATTCTTCCCCTCTCCAGCCCTGACTTCCACAGGTGCCCAGGCCCATGGTTAAATTTGGGTCACCTGGGTTGTAGTCAGGGCTTTATCCCTCTGTATCAGTTGAGCTGGCTTGCTCTACTCAAAGGATAATTCTTACTTTATTACATAAAGAACAAATTGTTCTTTTGGACAAACAAAACACATGTTTCTATTGGAAAGACACTTATTTCCCTATCAGAGCTCCAGTATTTGACCACAGTTTCTTTAGATTATATGCATGGTGCCCACTTGAACAACTTGTCAGTAGATGTCAACAGGTCACAAAAGGAAAGACAGCTGCATCAGTCTGAAAGAGTTGAAATCAGTTCACAGTGTTTTGATACCTTTTCAGAACAATTTTTTGTCAGAGTGTCTACACATCAAGACAGACAATTCAATAGTGATGTGGTACATAAAATAACAAAGCAAACCATACTTTCCAACTATGTAAGGAGACAATCAAAACTGTGGAGACACAAGTGCACCCGCAGCATTCATCAGTTCATGGCCCAGATTTACAAAATCTGTTAGCGGATGTCTTGAGCAGAAAGATAACATTGGCTCATGTATGGAAATTTTCAAGGGCCTTCAAGAAATATATCTATTTTCCATACATCATAAAAGTCAGGTCTAAAACATTTTATTTATTTTATTTATTTATTTAACATTTGTTGACCGGGAAAGTCCGACTAGGTTCCACAGAGCCTGTTTTCAGCGGAGGCCCGGGGAGAAATGCTCCATTTGTTCTTTTATTTCCCCAACAGACTGTGGAAATAGATGCTTGTTTCTTCAACAGACACAAAACTTTAATGCATGTTTTCCCTCATTTTTTTCTGTGATCCAGAAACTACATTTCAATACAAAGCAAGACAAACAAAGTATGGTACTGACTGTTCCTTCTTGGCAAAGATAACCATAGTGACCTCTGCTAATGAGCTTGATCACTCACCCAACGTGGCCACTATGTCTGCACAGATCCTCACTGACACAACAGTTGGGCAAAATTAATCTCAGAACTCTGAATCTGTCAACACAAAGGACAGAATTTTGATTCCACACACTTTTTTATTGCATGAAAAAATTGGAAAAACTTGTAATTTCTCACTGTAGGCAAAATTTAGGCCAATACCATGGTCATTTTTTTGCTCAGGTAAATTAGGTAGCTGCTTAGGTCACCCTTCAGCTACAAGCACCTTTCTAATTTTAGATATTTTTACCACACTTTTACTATTATAAAGACAGGAAAAAAAGTAAATAGTCAGGAAGGCATCCCTAGTTGAAGGGGTTTCTGTGGGGGAGATCTTACCTTCCTAGTTGTTGCCCCGTGATGGAATGGATTAAAAAAAGTCCATGAATAATTAATTCTCAGAGCTTTTTACTCTGTGCTGTCAAATGGACACTACTAGAAAGATAATACAAGTTGAACAATCAGCCAAAGTTTGAATTTTAGTTGTAGGAACAGCCCACAATAATGTGAGGTATTTTTTAAATCCTGGCAGGTACCCAGATAAAAATAGTGAACACATATGCAGGACAAACTGACAGGTATTTTGCTTGCTGCAAATGTGTACACTGCAGCTGCTAATAGCTCCTGATTTCAGAATGCCCCCATCCTTCTCAGCTGCCTCTGATTTTGGTATTGCTTCATATTTCTGCCACTTTTCTAATAAAATGTTATTTTTGTTCTGCTAAATCAATGAAGATACAGTCAAACAACGGCAGAAACAATGACAGTTTTTTATACTGCTTAGTTGAGAACATGTATATTGTGCAAAGCCTGTTGTTCTCTCCTAGAAATGTTTTTTTGGTCTGATAAATCAGAAATGATTGCAGGCAGGTAATGAGTGATGCTAGACATTAGAATTCCATACTGTGTGTTGCTCAGAAGATGTATGTTGGTGCAAAGCTTCTTGTTCTGACTGACTCATCAGCCAATAATGCCAGACATTAAAGCTTTGTACTTCTTACTGTTCAGAAAATGCATGTTGATGCAAAACCAACTATTGATTTTTTAAATGAATTAGAATAATAATTAAAAGTCAGTGATTTTTGGGCTTTTCTTATTTTATTTTGTTTTTGTCGTTGATTCTCAAAGTAAAGTGTTACGAACTCCCTGAGATTTTCTCTATTTTTGGTTTGTTCATTGTAAAACTTGTGTGTTTTTTGTTAAATCATAGAAAGTTGCAGTTGCTAAATAATGACAGATGTTTGTGTTTTCTGACCTCCTGTCCTTCAGAAAAATGAATGCTATGTAAGCCTGTTACTCTGTCAGCTCTGCAGGTTACAATTTAAGAGAAATGTTTAAAAACTGTCCTTGACTTTTGGGCCCTTTTTCCTCAACATGTTTGGCTTTGCCACTGATTCTTTTCCTGTGATGTTAAGACAGTTTTGTTTATTTATTTATTTATAAGACTTGGGTATGTTGGATGTACACAGACAAAATACCTACAATTGCTATGGCTCTCTATGGAGGTAAATTACTAACTGCTGTTTCCTCTTTATTCTGCAGGATCAATGTGATTTATGTTCAGCGACTTGGAGTAGTTTAAAATTGATTCCAAGGACCGTCATTTGTTTACTGCAATCAGACATCTGTAGTGCACATAGAGGTGGTATTAACTGCTGTGTTGGGTAGAATCTTCTTTTCTGTGGATGACAGTAGCTCTCCCTTTTGTAGTTTGCTTAGTTTAGACAGTCACTGATCTGGCTTTGCAGGACTTGTGTGAATCTGTGTGAAGTAAGTTAGAATGCTTCATTATTGTGGCCATTATCTATCTATCTATCTATCTATCTATCTATCTATCTATCTATCTATCTATCTATCTATCTATCTATCTAAGGTATACACAGTAAAGTGGATATAACTGGTATGCATGGAGGTCATCAGTTAATACGAGTGACTTTCTCCTGCTGTTGTATAATCTCTGTTGAACAGCAGTGACTGATCTGGCATGGCAGTAGTAGTGTCATATTATGTATTTGTTAAAATCAGGTCAAAAATAGTATTCCTATGGCTTATGTGTGTGTATGGGTCTGTGAGTATGTGTGTGTGGGGGGTTGCAATGTATTCAAAAATAACAAGTTGGCTATATGTTCTCTCAATTTCCATCACAAGCACAATTATTGTATAAGATAAGATGTGTCTATCTTTGATGGTCTGGCAGGATGTGTGTGAAAGTAAATGATTATTGGTCCAATGGTGCAGTGAGTAATATTGGCATCTCACAGTGTATAGCTCTCATTCAGTTCTTAGCTGTGGCTTCTTCTTTGTGGATACTGCATGACTTCCCCCTATATGTGTTTATCCATGTGCTGTGGTTTTCACCACACCCGAAAGTTTTTTTTCCTGTAGGTTAGTGTGCAGTGTGTGTGTGTGTGTGTGTGTGTGTGTGTGTGTGTGTGTGTGTGTGTGTGTGTGTGTGAGTGTGTGTGTGTGTGTGTGTGTGTGTGTGTGTGTGTGTGTGTGTGTGTGTGTGTGCGTTTGTGTGTATGTGTGTATCTTTTGATAGTTTTGGTTTATCAGGGTCAATGTCAATATGTGTCTACCTGTGTGAAATATCATAATAGCTTGTGTGAAAGACCTGCTTTCAGGGCTAATGTCAGTGTGGTTGTATATGTATGCATGTATGTGAAAAATAATAGTAATATTTATCTGTGGACGCACACAATATTGCCTGACATATACAGAACTCTCTTCTGGGGAGCAGTAAAAAAAGAAAAAACGTTACCTTATCTTTTAAAAATAAGGAATAAAATGCATCACAGAACAGCCAGAACCTCAGTGCTTCTGGGAGCCTGGTGATCCCAACATCCCAGGCTGTATAAGTGGATTTTAACAAAGGCTTAGTACTGGCTTCTGCCATGATTCTTATCTAGTCTAAAGCCAGCTCAGCTCAGAAGTGTGCATAGAAGGTCACTGTAGCTTGTGTGTGTGTGTGTGTGTGTGTGTGTTTTTTTTGGGGGGCTGGTGAGGATGGTGTGGTGAATAATACTTTATTTTTTTTCTTATAGCCAGACCTCATAGGTGTGCACAGAATGTTATTATACCTTGTGTGGGGTTATGGACAGTGTGGTTTTTATTTCTTTAACTTTCCTGACAGATTTTGGAAAGGTGCACAAAAGGCCACTACAGTTTGTCTAGTGGCAGTAAACTATTTAGGACCAACAAGTTAGAATAGATTACTATGTTTATAATTTTAACTTCGTGATAGTCAGATATTGGAATCATATACTGGTGGTTATTTTTGGGGTAAGGGGTTATGCTGCTCTTTATGCCTGACAATAGCAGGTTGAACTATATTACTGCTCTATGGGTTCTTTCAAATGTGTCCCATTCTGAAAACAAAGTGGTATACAGAAGGTGGCTATCTTGGTTTGGGGGGTAGAGGTGAGGATATATGCTGTATATATGTTTGACAGCAGCTAATTAAAATGTACAAATGTCACCATTTGTGACTTCATCCCAGTCTAAAACTGAGAGAAACACAGAAGGTGAATATCTGTTTTGAGGGCATAGGAAGGCAGCATTATTCCTAGATAGGATTTATACATCTTTGCAGCCATTTGTTTTCTTCTCAGTTTATTATTAACTGATATTTTGTTTGACACAAATTAAAAAAAATAAGACTAAAAATTTCTTCCATTAGTCATGATTTTGAATGAAAAAGTTGGAAAAAAGCTCTAAAATCCACCTTGGGAGTATCTAGAAAAAACATGGCTTCTAGAGGCCTGGTGACGCCCTGACACCTGCCTTAATTTGGTTATTTGTTCCACTGTTATCAAAGTAGTCTGCAGCTGCCCCAGTTAGGGTGTGTTGAAAGAATGCAGAAAAAAAGTAAAGCTGAAGAGAGAAAACTGAATTTCATTCAATAGCACTGATTTTTGTCCAGTCATCATTGAAGCAAAACAGTGAGGAAAAAATCTAAAATGCACTACAGAACATCTAGAAACCACATGTCTTCTGGGATACTAGTGGACTGAAGACTCTTGGCTTATTACAGTTATTTCCTTCACAGTTACTATGCTGAATCTGATCTAGTTAAGGCATATTGAAATTATTCAGGAGAAAGTTAAAGTATAAGACAAAATGTGTGGAAATTTAGAAAAAGTAAACTGGATATGAGGCGGTCATGATGGGGGGATGGAGGCACTGAGGAATATGTGTTGGGGAGGGGGAAGGCAGTTGGGAGGGGTGCAATGGAGCTCTTTGCCTAGGGAGCCATTTCACCTATGGTCAGCCCTGGCCAAAACAATAGACTTCACCTTTGTGATACACATAGAAATCTTTATGGCATAGAAAAATAAAAGCCCTGACTTCAGTCCAGGTGACATATATTTGAATAGTGACCCATATGAGGGAGGAACTGGCTGGTGAGAGAGAGGAATGATGAAGCAGAGCTTGATTTCCCTGTCTGGGGGAGGGTTGAGGAGTGCATGGCCCAAGTGAGGACATCAGATTGGATCCCTGGAGGAGATGAGAGATCATGAAGGCACTTGCCTTCAAAGTGGAAAGGGCTGACATCGCTTGTGTAAAACAGAGACATATGGTCATGGATGGCTCATAAGCATTAACTCTTTATGCTGTAGTAGTCATGTGTAGACCTGAATAATAGGGCTAAAAAGAAAACTCATGATCCCCAGCAGATGGCAGACTGTTCCCACTGCTTGCCCTTCACAACAGAGGAATAAACTTGCCATAGTGTTCTTACCTCTTAGACAATAAACCAGCTGATTGGCCTTATAGGACAGAGGTTTGATGGTCAAGGGGATGAGGAAAAAAGAAACAAAAAAAACTTTATGATACATATGACAATCCATCATCAAATTGAGGGAAATATTGGTGGACTGGAAAGTGGTTTAGCTCACTATATGCGACACAATAGTTCTCAGACATTGACCTTATAAATTACTGGTCACAGTCAGTTCTATGATAAGGACTACTGATTTCAGAAGGTCTCTACCATTCTCAGCTGTCTCTCATAGGATCATAGGAAGTTACTAGGCTAATGGCCCTAGTGCCCTTACAAGCCTAGCCAAGTTCTACCCTTATTTCCACAATCAGCACCTATTGTCTGTGTCCAAGAGGGACACAGGTGAAACCCCCAGGCTGAATTTACTGTTACCCATCCAATCGTCCAGATTGCTTTTGAAGAGGGTTAGTGAGGTGCTCTGTTTGACATGAAGAGGGAGTCTGTTGTAACCTCTGGGAGACAAATCTATCCCTCAAGCAAGTTCTATTAACATCACATACCAGGTTAAGGTCTTTAGAGTGAGTAATCTGTGTACCATTTTACTTATGGATATGCAGCATTTCCAATAATGCAAGGTCAGAGATTGCTTTATATGCAAGGCATAGATTGACTCTGAGTAGTCTGTATGAAACAGAATAAAGTGACAGTAATTTCAGATGATCCACATAGGACAGATGCTGAAGACCTAGAATATTCCTTGTGGGGAACCTTGTGGTCTCTCCAATTACTGCAGGTGCTTGGAAAGGTACATACTAAAAGGGGTGTTGTACTCATATATTGGCCTGGTGAGGGAAGAGTAGAGGGAGGTTATAACCTCTTTTTTTCCTAGAGGCAATGCCCTTACTTATAAGATGAGCAATATAGAATGCCCTTCTTACCACTGTGGAGACATAGTGGTCAAAGGTAAGGTTGCTGTCAACCTATGTACCCAGGTATCTCACCACTGACTGTGTACTTAAGGTGTTGCTATTGATGTGGTAGCTAGCAGGAACATCGCCCTTACTGAAAAGGATGATATTACATTTTTTTGCATTGAGTTTAAGGCCATGACTTTGGCAACAATCATTTGTTTGTGTAAGATCCTCTTACAGGATATTGACATCATTTGGAGATTCTATGACCGCTCCCAGTCTGTAGTCATCAACAAAATTGTCAGCCACAGACCTTTAGTTTTTACTTGTACATCGGAGAAATAGATTCCAAATAGTAGAGGTCCCATGACTGATACCTGTGGAACACCACTGGTTACAATTCTGCTGTTGTAGGTGGATTTCCCAATTTTTACTATATGGGTTATATCAGTGAGTCAGTTAGTGATCTACATGTATTGTTCCCACAATTCCCATTTTTCTATGAAATTTACTCAAACCCTTTTTTAAAGATCCCACTTCCATTTCTTTTATCTCTGTTACTATATTTACTACTTCTAGTATAGTTGGCCTAAAGTTTGATTTCCATTTTCTAGTATTACTTTTTTGGCAGCCACCAGAATTAAAATCAGCAAGGTCTTAATATGTGTAGGCAATTCCAATTCTGTATCAAAGCTCAAAAAATAATCTCCTTATACCAACTAGCACACCCAGTATATCTGACAGAGGAGTCTGTAAGGGATTTTTAAATTCAGCAAACTCATTACACTCCCAAAAAATATGTTTCCAATTACCTCTTTCTTTTCCATCATGTGTCTAACATTTACAGTCTACCTGAGGAAAAATTATTTGGAGTCTGCTTGGAGTATAAAAATACCTTTGCAAACCTTCCAAGCAAAAATCCTAAATCTTCTAGACTTTGATTTGCATATTTTGGAGCCATACATATATCTTCCCATTGTTTCTTTGTGATTTGTTTATCCAATCTCTCTTCTCAATCCTTTTTAATCTCCTCTGAGTTATTTCTATATTTATCATGTAATAGTATCATGTAATATTTTATATGTCCTACTAATTATTCCTTTTTAATAGCAACTTGTATTTTAGATTCTACTAAAAATTCTACCAGTTCTGGTCTTTCACTTAGGATCTCTCTATTCCTTTCTCTTTGCCTATACTCTGACATCAATTTTGATAAGGAAGGCAATCTCTATCCTAAAGTCTAAATGTATTATTGGCCTCTTTCTATTCTATTATCTTTTCATCTTTAATTATTTGCTCCCAATACCTCAGTTCATTTGTCAGTTTTCTTCAGTAAATTCCAACCTCCTTTTGCTAATTCACTTTACCCATAATTGCAGTCATCCCCATAAGCAGAATCTCCTTTCTTCATTCCCATGTTGGCTTAGTTCTTAGAATACTTTCTGCTACTTTAGGAATATAATATTTTGTATGGTGATTGTTATTCTCCTTAAGGATCTGCATCAAAAATCACAGTCTCTCCTTGTTTCTTGAGCTGTACCCCCCACACCGATTCATCATTATCCATTTCCACTTTGAATTACAGCTTTCTGCTTCACTATGTATAGTATCCTTAACTATGTAGCTCTGAAATACCCCTTCAAGTCAGGTAAAACTAAATCATATTGTTCTATTGGAAGAATCAACTTATCCCACTTGACTCTTACCCTCTTTCTCTCCCAGATAAAATCCTTCAACTCTTTATTAATTGCATCCACAACCTCTCCTCTGGTTGATAAAAATGTGCCTGACCCATCTATAAAACTAAAAGGACTTAAAACCTTTTCATTGCTTCTGTCTTGCTATCCATATCCACAAAACAGAGGATTCATTTTCTCAGTTTTTGTATTATCTTTTTAGTCTGTACCTACATATCCTTACCTGCCCATAGCAGAATACTGTTTAACCCATACTCCTAAGTACTTCATTTAATCATGTAAACTTAAATATGGGTATTGCTTAACCAATTTATGTGTGGGTACATAGTTTACAGCTATTACCTTTGTTTTATCATCATTAATTTTTTCAACCTGAAATGACTTGAAGCTGTCTCAGAAGGTTCCACAACACTGAAATGTCCTTTTCTAGTTTTATAAGGTGCAAAATACTAGCATCTGGAAATAAAGCAAACTTTTCTTGATTACTATACTAATTATATCCTTGAATTTCTGAGTCCCTTATTTTATTTGTCAATGATTCTAAATATAACACAAATAACAAAGGGAAATGGGACACCACTGCCTGGTTCCTCTGTTCAAACAGAACTTATCAGAGAGGAACTCCCCAAACTTTAATTTTCACGTTCGACCCCTCATATGTCCTCCTAATTAGTCTTATCATTGGGTCAGAGAATACAAATGCTTCCTTTGCCCTTGTGAAGAAATTAGACACTGTCATCTGTGCTAGCATGTCTGGCTGAAGTTTTGTATATAATATCAGATTGTCCTGTGTATTGTATGCCAGCATGACTAGCTATGATATTGTAAATAAGTTCTTACATGTTGATTTATGATATGTTTGAACAGAATGTGTTAAGACTTGAACAGTGTCAGTTTTACATTTCTAACTGTGCAGACTGTCTCAGATTCAGCTGATCAGCAGAAGACGTCATCAGAATATTGACAGTTGCTGTGTGCTACTGTCGGAAGCTGAAAGACAGGAAGGAACTTTTTGAAAACAGCTGTTGGTTGAATTTAAAATATGAAATAAAAATTAGAACTGGAACAGTTGACAGGTTAGTCTTTAAAAGAGCCTGCTGTTGTCAGTTGTCGGTTACAGCTGTCAGTTGATCACAGATGCACTGTGCAATGGATAACCAAAAAAAAGGACTCACCAAGAACTGTAAGGCTGCCTTTGTGTTGATGCAGTAATTTAGTTTAAATCAGGGATGGTGTTCTTTAGTTAGCTAGGAAATTATAACTAATTAACTAGATCAATTAATGCTTTTCTGAATGTTTGCTCTCTGTCCTACATTATTGATTTAATTTTCCAGGTGTTATGTTTGTTTATTGGAAATTACTGTTTTATTAATTTATTATTTTATTTATTTAACATTTGTTTACCAGGATAATCCGGCTGGACAGCTAGTGTCCATTTTCAGGGGAGTCCTTGGGAGAAAAGCTCCAAACTGTTACAGAGTAATAAGCAATATATGGTAACAATCAAGGTAACAAAGTTTAAATGATAACAACTTTAATAAACACATATATAAAGGTTAGCAAGTTATTATTACAGAGTTGCAGTATAAACATGTGATCCTAGCACTTTCACAGAGAAGTGTAAGTGCAGTATATTTACATTACAGAGCATCATCACAATAAGAGCATATATACAGTATTTACAATATATACAGTGAGAGTAAGCAGAGCACAATATTTGTAATTTGCCTGAAGCATCAAGAGATAACATCCTACAATATGGTGGGGCTTCAGGGGGCTATATTTTTAATAATTTTACTCAATATTAAATATTATTTTAATTAACTTACATTGTGGCAGACAATGTTTTTCTTTAGTGATTTGAAAGTGCTTATACTTGCCTTGATAATGTCCCAGACCACTCCCAAAGCCTGGCTGCTTAGGTCATTTGCTACTATTTGTTTTAATATTTAATTTTCAGAATTGGACACCCCTTTAGAAGGGCATGAAGACACTCTGATTTGTGGTAGCATTACTGTATTATGTTGGGAAAGGGACACAGCTGGAAATCTGTGTCAGGCTTTCCCAGAAGAGTTTGCATTTGTGAGTTTTAATTTATTTAAGAATGAGTGTATCAGAGGTCTTAAACTGGGACACACTTGGCGGCAGTTCAGTGGGATATTATCTGGATGTCACATTAATTGGTGGCAGCCTGGTGGGATATTAACCGGATGTCCCAGCCCTACTCATAAAATCCCAGTTTACTCTGTCGAATGCTTTCTCTGCGCTAAGACCCATCAAAAACAGTGTTATTTTCTTACATTTTGCTTCTCTTTAGATCATCATTGTCCTATTAATGTTGCCAAATGTTTGCCTATCCTCCACAAAACCACACTGATCCATATCTACCAATTTTGACATTATCTTTGCTATTGTTTTAGCCATTATAGGCATAAACACTTTATAATCATGGACCAATAAGCATGGTAAGGGAACACCATGCCAAGTGCAAAAGCCAATCAAATAAATAAATATATAACTAAATGAAGCACAGTGGGAGCTGATAGAATATATGAAGCTCACTACCCAAAATGCAATCTTTTATTAAAAATCACTTAACAGCACAAATAAAAATGGCATACAGCATTAAAAGCATTAACTTTCTCACCACGTTTTTCATCCCTATAATGCTAGGACTTCATTAGACCACACACACAAAACAAAGTTGTAGAGATTAAATGCTATTCATAGTGCCAATTAATTAATGAACTAATTTATACTTAAAGCAGTAAGCACACTCCATTCAAATGGCATACACAAATACACAGACTTTAAAAATAATAACTAAATAAAATCATAACTAAAAAAAATCACTATGGGTACTATAGAGTGTCCTGCAAGTGACATAAACTGAAAAGGCTATATACAATATTACACATATATACTAATAGAAATACATAGATGTTATAAATAATACATATATCTTCATATGTAAACATCTAATAACTACACTACAAATGCTTCAATAAAATCGATGCTTATAATTAAAATATAATAAAAAACTTTAATATAAAAACATTTTCAGTAAAAATTAAACATTTTGTGATATCTACAACCTAGTGAATACTTAGTAGTGGAAGATCTCAAAAGTAATAATTTTATTTTTTGGAGCCCTTACAGCCTTGTTGCTCTTATCTTTAGTACATGTATCAACAATATATTTTCATTTATTCCAGGGGTCACATTAGCCTGTAGAGCTACCTGCCAATATGTTTCTCTGTTTTCAATGGTTTCCTCCCAGGGACCTCCCCTTTTATTCATTAATAGCTTGCTTACATATTATATTATATGCTTACATATTATAACAGTTTTTGTACCTTGGGTAATAATATATAAATAATATATAAATTCTTTCTGAACTCCTATTTAATTCAAATCTTCCATACCAAACATTTTCATAAATGTCTTCAAACATTTCCCTCTTTTGTTATATCTTCCCTTCTAGCTCCCCAGATACATCCTCACAGTTGCAAATCAAATTCTAGTCCCTACCTATAAGTAATATCCCCTGCTAAAAGCTGATTATTTCCCCCAGAATTTTCTTAAGCTCCACTGTAGCAGTTTTAAGTGAAATATAAATAGATGCCAGCATAATCCTCCTCCCTTGCTTGTAGCCTCTTACTACCACAAACCTACCATTATTATTTTTTATTTCTATGTTCTATCACTATTGGAGCTCCTCTAGCAATGAATACAAGTACTTCCCATTTCCTTTGCCCTAGATATTTCACTGAAGAACCATCCTTAATTCCTTTCTTTATCATATTTACATGTTCATTTCTTTCCAAATGTGTGTCCTGTAGTATAACTGTTTGCACTCTGCATTCACATATAATATTTGAAGTGTTTCCATTATGATAAGAAGTTATTATTCCCACCTGTTTTATATAACAGCTTATTTTAAATGTCTATGTTCAACTTTTGTGTTACATGCATACAGTAATGTTTGGCAGGTTAAACCTTTATACAGTTGTTTCTTGTCATATCCATTTGAACCTATGTTACGTCTTACAAGATTTTTGTTTTAATGAAAATGCTCAAACAAAAAACAAACACACCCCTGAACACTCCATTAACCTTTTAACTTAATGCAAACACACAAATCTATGTACATCTTCAAATAATAAAGTTAAACCCTCTTAATATGAACAATTGTTCCAGACTGGCAGCTAAACGTACAGGCTTTTATTGACCTACAATTAACATTATTCATACTAAGATGCATGCTACAGCCTGTGCTTCTACTTACACCAACTGCTGTCTGTTTTTGTCTTATCTTATTCCTCTCCCAGATGTAGAAAACAATTTGAATGTTTTCAGAAAACATTATCTTTTGGCCATTGAAAGAAAAAAGTACTCTGTTTTTATTGCCCTCTTATCAGCTTATTTCCATAGTAAAAATGAGAACCTGATACACAGCTGCCTTCAGGTACAAGCTTCTCATGTTGCATTGTGAACATTTATTCACTGAAGGAAAACTTAATTGCAATCCATGTTCTTTTATTTACTTGCTTCCACTTAAAACTTGTTGTTAGCTCAAGGCAAGGGCATTAATCCAGTCATTCCCCTATGCAAAAGTAAGAAAAAGCATATCAGTTTTACTTATATCATGATCTGTATATTTTTGCAACGTGTCCCTCACCTCCACAACCCACAATTACAGCCTATTATCTTAAACATGCTTTTGTCCAGGCTTTCCTCTCTTTTTACATTGTAGTGCCTACATTTCTTAAATCTAAGCAAGAAGAAAGAAAGAAAAAGGTGACTGTTTACTTTAGTATTCCTACAACACACAAAAATAACTGAAAATACTTTACTATATAACATTTAGTATCTGTCATATTTTATAAAAATACTGTTAAAAACAAAATATGTTTACTTATAGTTCTGTTTCCTTCCTTTCCCCTCTCCTTAATGTTCTTACAAACATTAATGACATGAAGTAGGGCATATGCTTTGGAGTCACCTACAAGTTTAACAAAGTCAAAAAAGTCCTATATTTTCAGGTTTCCTTGTTTAGCCATATTTCACAAATGGGACTGATGCTTTGTAATTTCACATTTATTCATTCATTTCTGAGTTGCTGGTTTTCTTCCTCTTGATCTCCATCTCCCAGCTCCAGTCTCTGGTTCATTTCCAACATACTCCTGGCTTTTTTAGTCAGCACCTGTGCTTTTCTCTGTCTCTCATGTATTTTAATTTAGAACATTGAAAAATGATTCACTGTTATCATCTGTCTATGAGCTTTATTATCAGAGGAATAAGAAGGAGAGTCCCCTTCTGTTTGATAGTTCACTTTTTGTTGGACAAATGTTTGTATTTCCTCATTAGCATGTTCTGCATTAAGAAATGACTTTCACTCTCCTGGAAAAATATTCAGAAGATACCCTGATACAGCAGTTTGAATCTCACACCTGCCTCTTGACATTCCCTGATTGCTGGAATAAATGTACTCCTCTTCTACCTGTTGTACAGTGGGTAATTATTTTCCATAAGCACTCTACTGTCTCCAACTTTTAGTACTTTGTCCTTTGGCCACAGTGTTGTCAGAATGAAGTCTTTCTGCTGGTAGGATTGCATCTTTGCTATTAGAGGTCTTAGCTCCTTTTTCAAGGCCAGGGTTAGAGCATATACACAATGTGCCCTTTCAGTTAACAACTCCTGCTGTGGAATACCAGTCCAGTTGCTTATTTGTGCTTTCATACAATTAACCTTCCAGTTTCTGTTGTACAGCAGAAAATCTCAGGTTTTCCCTACATGATCTGTCCTCTAAGTCTACCATTTTTTTAAACATCTCTTCTTGACCAGTCTCATATTCAGCCAGCTTTTTCCTCATTTTAGCCTCTGGTTTTTGCAGTTTTATCTGTTCATCTGAATATCTGTTGAACACTTCTTCCATTTTCCCAGCATTTTATTTGAACTGATATACCCCTTCAGAGTTTCATTTATTTTAATCAGCTCTGAGTACATTTGACATATTTTTTCTCTAGATTACTGAAAGTCATGCCTTGTACCAAAGCTGGAGCTTGAACTGCTTTTTGCTGAACAGCTACAGGATTCTTCCTAGCCAATGTTTTCTACTCACCTTTTGTGGTTGACTTTCTTTCAGGTTCTCTAAAGTTCTTCTTGACTGATATCCTGGCAGTGCGTTTACTAGCTAGTAATGGAAATCTACCCAAAAAGACACATTTATTGGCTCTCTTTTCTGAGTTTCTGTTTTCACACTGGGAATGCTGAAATTAAGCTGTTACCCAGTGTGCAGTCATCTTGGAAGTCCCAAGTTTTTTTGATAATATGTATAGTTTGAAGACTTAAAATGATTGGGAAGTGTATGAAGAACAAGAACACCACTGGAATGAGTCCTGAGAGAGTAGGGAGTTATTTAAGGTACAGTATGGAGGTGAGCTGGAGAATATCCAGCTTTCAGAGTCTAAAATAAAAGAGTTAAGAAAAGATCAGATCTTTTATTTGAAATCAGTTGGCTTTGTTAAGGAATATACAACAATGTCCATCCTTTGTAGACACAAGCACATGTTGTTACAAAGGAACTGAAGGACAAGTATAGTTTAAGCAGAAACATTAACTATAATCATGCATATTTTAGCAGAAATATTAACTATAAGTGAGAGTCCCTATACAAGATACAAGCTGAGACCATAGAATTGCTTAGGTAATAGCTGATCCAGTTCCAGGGATAAGAAGCCTAGACAGTTTTTGAAAACCAAAGGCAGAGGAATTAATTTCAAGTTTGAGCTGTGCAAGGAATGTTTCCACAGACAGGGTAAAGTCTATTTATTTATTTGTTTACATTTATTTACCAGGAAAGTCTGACTGTGCCAGAAGCCCATTTTCAGCAGAAGCACGGGGAGAAAAGCTCCACAGAAATATAAGCAAAATACAATAATTAGATAGTACAATAGTATACATATAGTAATATGGAGAATACATGTAATCTAGTTAAATAATAAATAAATAAATAAATAAATAAATAAATAAATAAATAAATTTCACGTTTTAGCTGTGGAAGTTATGTTTCCACAAACAGGGTGAAGTCTAGGTGAATAACCATGTATAAGAAAAGAGAGACAATGTCAATGTGTTTCAGCTTGGATAGTGAAACATGTCTTGCTTGTAAGAATCAATTTTAATCTGGAGGGAGTATAAAGAGCATTCCCTTCATTTTAGTCAATTTCAGAACTAATTGATTATTAGACCGTTAAAGAAGGCTTTGAGATCAGTTTTGAAGGTCAGATTTTAAAATGAGTTGTGAAGAGGAGAAGCTAAAGCTAATAGGGACACCAGCAAAATAACTAGATCAGAGAAACAAAGATATATATGAAGGGAACTGATAAATACAATGAAGAGGGGTGATCACAATAATGAATCTTGGAGCACTTTAGATGCCAAAGTAATGGAAGGAAAATAATAAGAAGCACATGACATGCAATAACTTTTATCCTATGTTGCAGCATGCCTATGGAAGACAAGAAAGATAGAGGATGATGGTTACAAGATCAAAGGCATGAGTAAGATCAACAGAAAGAACATCTGTGAGTCAGCCATTTACAGCAGTAAAAATAGAGTCTGTAAAGCCCTGACTTTGATCCAAGTGACCCGAGTTCCATTAGCACCTCTGTCACCTACTGGATTTAGAATGAGGAGGCAGACAAACAAAGGACCTGAGACTGCTCATTTCCCTCAAGAGGTGTGTAGAAAATATCTGGGGCACACAGGCTACACTGATTTTGACAGCAGAGACAGAAGAAATGTATGCAAGTTCCAGTATTTTGAAAGCAGGGGCATTTGCAGATTTAAGCTGCTTCTGGAGGTGAGCAGCAGTTAAGCACCATTTAGGCACTGCATGTCATGCTCATGAACACCTACTGAGCATGTGCAAGGAGCTATAGCTTAAGCAAAAAAGACTGATCTGCTGTAGATAATTGCACCACTCCTGGGACCTAACCGTCTTCCCATGGGAATGAAGGGGCTGAAGGGATTTTTTTCTCACAGGGTAACAAAAGAGTCCATAGGGTGCTTGGGGTAAGGCCTGATGGTTATGGTTGGAGAAGGCACACCCAAAAATACAGTTTCTAAGGGAAGATAGAGCAGTCTGTGGTGCAATATGATCCATAGTGAAGCCATGTTGGCATCTGGAAAGCATATAGTGTTTATGTAAGTGGTGTCTTTCTGACAAATAACATTTTCAAGCAGTTTAGGTGGAGAAGATAAGAAGAAGATTAAAATCAGAAAGAGCTATGAGAATTTCGATTTGGAAGAGGGAAGATATGAACTGATTTACAGTACTGTGACAAAGAAAAGAACAAAATTAAAGTGGTGACATAAAATAATTATTAAAGTCTTTACATAACTTTAGGAGCCATGGGAAGATCCCATTCTTCCTAGTTCACCATGGCCAAGTAGGACATTGCAAAGCTTATTGATTTGCTTATTAGAGACTTCCAAATTAAAGGGAAAAAAAAAACGGATAAGATGAAAGGAATGTTTCTTCTGAAGAGGAAGATGTTTAACTAGTGCAGAGAGAAGGTGTATGAGAAACATTCAGAAACATTTCTTATGAAATCCCCAGGTAGGAATTGTTCCATAAAAAAAATATTTAAATAAGTTGAGTTGATTTCATCATGCAGTTTTTACCTCCTTACAGACCTTTATAGTTTTTGAAAAATGGTTGGACTGTTTTTCCTACACAGGATGACTCCATAGCATTTGGTTGCTGTTTTGATTTCATTTCTTAGGGTGATATACTAAAGGCTGATTTCATGGGAAGGAGTAGTCTTCCAGAAAGCTCAAGCTTTGTTCTTAAGTTTTAGGAGTTGAAAAACATCCCTGCTCATTAAAGCTTCTCTGTCCCCCATTTCTATACTCAAGAATTTGTCGGGAGTACTCACTGCGGTGGTGGTGCTGCAGTAGTGTTGTTGCCTCACAGTTAGACGTTGCCCGTTCGATTCTCAATTAGAGCGTCTTCTGTGTGGCGACATGCGTGAATGGACGTTCCTTCGTTGAAGGCTGTGCGTTAGGCCCGGCAAGCCGGTACGTAAAAATCTACTGCCAATCATTAGCGGACCGGAGTTCCGCTGTGGCGACCCCTAACCGGGAAAAGCCGACAGACACAAACAACACTCATTCTGTTTATTTAGAATCATTTTAGTGAATGTTAGATTGGCAGATTCACCAGAGGAACCTGGCAGAGAAGGAATCAATCCATGCTAAGCAGGTCAAGATTCAATTTTGTTCACAAGTTTCTAAGAGTGTAGTAAGCAGGAATTGTTTATTTATTTGTTTTTTTTTTTCACTTTACCTAATATTGCTCTTCCAGATCTTACAGTGAAACTTAGCACTATTAAGTCTTGCTTTTAATCAATAATGAGGCCACAGAGACAAGAGTAAAGGTAAATACAATATGTATGAACAGTGATCGGCTGATCAACCAGCATGTCTTGGGGGATGTATACCAGTGTACTCACAGAAACCCCATCCTTACATAGTGGGGTTATGCAAACTCCACAGAGGTAGTGATTAGAGGTAAAGCTTGAGCCCTGGATGCTTACACTATGAGGCAGATATCTTAAACTTTGATACACTATGTTGCACACATATTTTAAGTGGCAAGGAGTCCAAAGTGAAAGTGTAACAATGCAGGCAAAAATTATTCACATCCTTAAAAAATCTGTAACAGTATACTCCATTTCATGTTCTCTCTCAGTCAGGGAACCTACAAGAGCGGAACAGTTCAAACATTTCAGCAGCTCTTTATTTTGCCTACTACATAATTTACAGTTGATGAGAATTGCTTATATCCACAGTGATCCAAGTAGTGTAAAGATACTGAAAATTATATTTTAATGAAACAAATGTTATCTGTATCTTATCATCTGGGTCTTAACATTTTTCACCATGAAGCTATGCTGAATATTGTAAAAGTTAAGTCCATTTTGCCATATTACAATATGTGGGCAGTTTTGAAAAGGAGCTGAGCCATAATAACAGCATGCAAAGTTATCATCAGTAAATGCACAGTCCTTACTTAGCAGAAAGATGACAGAAATTAAATGACCAAAACCATGATGCTAACTGTTACAGCTGTTCGCTGCATTAATACATCCTGTGGAGTAAATTATTACTAACAACATGACCTAACAGCTGTGTACCTCCATGTCTCATATTTTCTGGCCCTCCAGGATACTTTATTCCTGTTTATACTTGCACATCAAATATCCCTTGCAAAATTCAGTTTTCTTTTGTTGCACTGTTTTCTTTGTTCTGCTGCCATACTGTCTTTTCTTTTATTGATATGACATGCAAGAAAATATCTATTTCTGCATTAGAAGTTGACATGCAAACAAGCTGCAGTATGTAATATCACATCAAATGTTAAACAGTCTTACAGTAATAAAAGTATTACATGAATATAATGATATTTACTTATCTTGGTTTCTTGCCTGGGAGGTTCAGCTGAGAAAAGTTCATTTACAGGTGAGGTTGAGTGAGAAAAGCTCCAAGCTTTAATAACAAAAAGTCTACAAATATATGTGCCATAAGCAAAGAAACTGTGTATATACATTAGTATGTGCAGGGAATATTATGACAAAAATGAAGAAAAGGTCTTGAAAACTCAGATATTTCAGGTATTTTGGTTATCACAGAGCCATTGCCATTCAAGGTAATTGAGTCTTGCAACCATTTATGCCTTGTCAGTACCTATCCTTAGACCAAATGCCCTCTTTCTAAATAGGCTAGACCTGTCAAAAAAGGCAAATTTCTGAGTAGGCAGTCAATTATCCAGGTCCTGTGTGAAGGGTGATAGTGTATCGCACTACTTAATTTACAGAGACTGCCTGCTCCAGAGGTGGTGAAGGCACTGTATGATGAGACTATCTCTTCACTGTGTTTTATGTATTCGCTGGTGAAGATTTAGGTCCCTGTTTCTGGTATTAGTGAGACTATTTAATTTGTGGAGATCCAGAACTACTGGGGACCTAATGATACAGAAAGCTATGCTTTGATCTCCCCTCAGGAATCTATAAGATATGGAATAAAGGGACAATGCTTCCAGTCTTTCTAGATAGCGTAGAGTTTTTAGGTCAGTGATTTTCTTAGTTGGGAACCTCTGGGGTCTTTCTAGTTGTTTGATAAATATGCCTAGTGAGGTACATCCTGAAGGAGGTGTTGTACTTAATAATTGCCAAATCAGTGGTGAATATAAGGGAAGAAAAAACTTCTTATATCTGGACAATATTCTCTTGGCAATCAGCTGTGTTATGCAGAAGGATCTTAACTACTATCATTACATGATGAGCAAAAGAGAGGGAATTATCAATACTCACTCCAAGGTCCTTAACAACATTCACATTTTGAAATGGGATGCTGTCTGTGCTGTATGCTGGGGGAGAGGCTGCCTATCAAATGTGACAATATTGCACTTTTTCTTAGAGCCAATGACCTTCAACATTTGTAATATGAATAGGATACTGTATGGAGATGATATGGTCATTTGTAACATGAATAGGATACTGTATGGAGATGATATGGTCATTTATAATATGAATAAGATACTATATGAAGATGATGCAGTCATTTAGGTCACCCACTAAGTACACTTAGAAATCTGTAAAAAAGCAGTAGTGTCCAGCAGAAATATCTCATGGATTAAAGCAGATGGGGCTACAGTTTAATCTTGACAACACCATATCAATGCATTTGGGGCATATAAGGGACTTAGCATGGTGAAGGTGAGTAAAGAATTTTACAATCAGACAAAGACTTAGACATTCCTGGGAATCCGGTTAGAACCTGTACTTACATTTACAAATCATATCCATGTAATGATAGATATGAGTGGCAATGGGTTTCATCTGCTATAGAGTCTTAAATCTCTTAATTAAACAAGCAAAATCAACACTAGCAAATTGAATTATATAGCCCTTGTTGGAATCTGTCCTGCCAGTCATATCAGTAACCTCAGAAAGCAATATAACTAGACTAAAGATAGTAAATAGCAACATCTCAGATTCATTGCTGATGCATCTTTGAGACAACATCCTTGTATCTCCATGGCTACATCTGGCTGTCTCCCCACTTACATGATAATCAAACTCTTAATTGGGCCACTGATTTATAAACTGGTCAACATGCACTACTGAAAGTTACTGTGCAGCCTTCTTAATTAAAAAAAATACTGGACTCTCATATAATCACTTGATATCCCCATTTATTCTCTAGTATGATCTTCATTAGCATTTCCATGTTGGGCACCAAAGCATGGCTCATTCTTCCAAATGAGCTGTGATGCACACAAAACCTTTATTTGCTAAAGCACTCAGAGATTTACTGTCCACAGAAACGTCATGTATATGCACTGCAGAGGTCACTTGAATGTTTTTTCTTTCTAGCCGAGTTGATTACTCAGATTGGGCTGGGCTTTTCAGGATGGTAGTTTATTAAATGTAACAGTGTTATGTTAATAGTTTGTGTATGTAGTACTTGTATTAAACTAATCCTAATTTTGTTCCAGATTGTTAATACTGCAGTTTACTATCCTTACCTATATTAAAACTGGGTCATGACTGAAATGGGTCCCAGTTCACTTACTTATAAAATAAATTTAAGAAATAAATTAAATAAAATAAACAGGTGCATGTGTCAATAGTAATTAAGTAAGCAATAATGAAATTAATATGTATCATATTTGCACATTGACCACCTTACTGCCTGTTTTCTTTTTGTAAGGAACCTTTGTGGATCTTCCAGTTGCTGCATTTGACTTGTTAGGTACATACTGAAGGGGACATTAAACTCTATGATGGGCCTGATGGCCAAGTACAGTGGTACGATGACCTCTCTGGACCTAAATGCCATGCCATTACATATAAGATCAGCAACAGGGAAGATTCATAGGTAGGTACGAGGCTATTGGCTCAAGGGCCTATGTAAGCCTAGCCAACAAATTTCCCTGGCGTAAGCCACCCAAGAAAGTTAATTTCCTGTGTCCCTGTTGAGCAGAGACAAAGAAGTGATCCCTAGGGTGTATTTCCTATTTCCCATCCACTCATCAAGATTTTTCTTGAAGAGTGCTAATGAGGAACTTTGCTTGACATAGATGGGTAGCTTGTTCCAGAGTATAGGAAGTCTCTGGGACAGGAATCTATCCCTCTAGCATGTCCTGTTTATTGTGGTGACAATGTTTAGGTCCCTAGAGCGTGTAGCTCGGAGGGATTGGGATTTCTTTAGGTGCAGCATGTCCAACAGCTCTGGGTTTAACAAAGCTTTATATGTTAGGCAGAGATCTTCTCAGAGTAGGCAATTTGCTACAGAGTAAAGCTGGAGTTTTTTGAGACGGTCAGTGTAGGGCATCTGTTTGAGGCCAGTAATCCTCTTTGTGAGGTACTTCTATGGCCTTTCCAGCTGCTGCAGATGTCTTGTGATGCACATTCCAAAAGGGGTGTTGTGCTCTATAATGGGTCTAATGAGTGCTGAGTAAAGGGGGAACAATGACCTCTTTTTTCCTGGATGAGAACCCTTTTGTGATGAGGTGTGCCACATAGAAGGTTTTCCTGACTACTGTGGCAATGTGATTATCAAAGGAGAGACTACTGTCCACCTGGGTCTCAAGGTCTCTTATCACACATTCAGTGTTAAGTAGACTGCTGTTTATGTGGTAGTTCATGGGTACAGAGTTTTTACCAAAGGGGATGACAATGCACTTTTTGGTATTGAGCTTGAGGCCATGCCTCTGACACCAGGCATCTGTCTCAGTGAGGCCCTTCTGTAGGATGTCCACATCATTTGGGGACTCGACTATGGCTCCTAGTTTGCAGTCATCTGAGAACTTCATTAGTCAGAGGCCTTCTGTGTTAGCCTGTATATCAGAGAAGTAGATACCAAACAGGAGAGTTCCCAGGACTCGACCCTGTGGTACTCCACTTGTCACTGGTTTGAAGCCAGATTTGGAGTCTGCAACTTTTACAGTGTGGGTTCTGTCATTGAGCCAGTTGGCAACCCATCTTGTGATGTAGGGATTTATACCTAGTTTAGTGAGTTTAGCTATAATTCCAGAATGGGAGATGGTGTTGAAAGCCTTGGCGAGGTCAAGATAGGCTGTGTGAACCACCTTACACTCGTCTACGGCTTTGGTGACTGCCTCAAAGAAGTCGACCAGGTTCAGAAGGCATGATATGCCTTTCACAAACCCAAACTGGGTGGGTTCCAGAGTTTGGAGGTTACCATCATCTTTGTTTATGAGTTCCATGATGATATGTTCTATGGCCTTGCAGACCATACTCGTCAGGCTAATAGGGCAATAGTTCCCAGGATCAGTGTTGGTTCCCCCTTTGTGGAGTGGGATAACTGTTGCTGTGCACCATTCAGTGGGCACAAAGCCTGATGTGAGACTATGATTGAACATGGTGCTTAGGTGGGGAGCCAGTTTGTTCTGAAGTTCATGTAAAACGCAGCCTGGGATATTGTCCAGTCCCATGGATGCTGTGTTTTTGGTTTTAGAGAGTGCAGCTTTTACCTGCATAGATGTGATTACAGGGACTCTACATTCTTCCTGTATAGATATGGGCTCTTTAGGGGGTGAGAGGGGTGTAAAGTTAGCACTGAACCTATCTGCCAGGATGCTGGCAATATCAGTTGGTTCTGTAATTTTCGTGCCGTTGTGCTGTAACTCAGAGCAGATCTGGGTGTTGCCATTGAGATTCTTGACATAGCTACAGAATGCTTTGTAGTTGCCCTTAGAATCAGTGGCAATTTTGTCTTTGTAGCTAGCTTTGGAGGGTCTTATAAGGGATCTCAGCTTCTTACTGAGGCTGACCAGGGAGGTCCTCCACTCATGGGATTTTACTCTCTTTTGCAACAGTTTCTTCTTTCTGTTGTAGAGTTTGTTTATGGCAGGGGACCACCAGATTGGCTTCCTTTTTTGGAGGATAGCATCTTGGTTCTGTTTGGGATAGCACAATCCATGCACTCGTGTAAGTGCTTATAGAGTGCATTTGTGTAGGATTCAGCAGTTGTAACTGTATTGTCCATCTGCATGGGTGTCATGAAGTTTGCCACTTCTGTCTTAAGAAGCATATAGTTGGCATTGGAGAAATGTTTTACTGTGGTTTCCTTAATGGTGGGTGGGGCAGGATGTGGATTTCTTGGGTGATTAGCTTATGGTCGGATTTGACCAAAGAGGAGTTGACTTCAGGTGTGAAACACCAGTCACTCATGTTGGTAATGAATAGGTCTAGGATATTGTTGCCCCTGGTGAGGTTGTGGATATGTTGATCCATGGCATTCGAATTTATGAATTCCAGAAAGCGTTGAGTGAAGGAATTGGTACATGAGTAGTTTTCTCAGTTAATGGTAGGGTAGTTGAAATCGCCCATTATTAGGGTGTTTGGTTGAACCCTAATATTTTCCAGTATATCAAGAAATGAGGAGTGGGAATCCTGGAGCATGGTAGGGGATCTGTAGCATGCTACAATTTGAATTGCAGTTTTGCCCAGAGTAAGTTGCACTTGGGTAACTTCGGATGCATTATTCTGCGGAACTTGCCTGTAGGTGTGGATATCCTTAATGAATATGGACACACTTCCACCTTTGGTGTTCTGGTCCAGATTAGATGGCTGAAAAGTGTGGTATGAGTTATAACCTGGTAATGCAGGGGTGCTGTCTAGAGCCTTGAACCAGGTCCCAATCACTGCAGTGATATCAATGTTCTCCATTTTAAGGAGTGCCTCAAGTGAGTGCATTTTGAGATTTAGACTTCTAGCATTGAGTAGAATTACCCTTAGTTTTTGCTTACCTGTTCCTGTTATGGTGGTGAATTTGTCATTTAAACCTTGCCTAAAAAAAGGCAAGACCCTTAGCCAGTATCCGGAGTCCCAGGGGCGACAGGTGCAGGCTATCTCTGGCAAAGCATCGTGGTCTGTCGACCATGTCATCCCGGGCAGACAGATACTGGATCCCCTTAGAATGACACCAGAAGCTTAGCCAATTGTTAAAGTCAGTCATTTTATCCTTGTACTGCGTTATCATTCTGCATGATGGCAGGATGGTACTCAGGGCTAAGGTCATACCTGCCTGGGCTACAAGATCGGAGAGCTCTTCCATGTCTCTTTTCATGTAGTCCAGGGAGGTACGTCACAGGTCATCCACACCAACATGGACAATGACAGAGTCATATTTGTACTTGTGGAGTGACCTGAGTGCGTGGGTTATGTGACAGATCCTGGCACCTGACAGGCAGCTGACATTAACCTTCTCCTTGTTTAGCCTGGTGAGTGGGACATCAGTGTGCATGACTATAGAGTCACCTATGACTAGTGTTCTGGGTACGTTGTTTTGCCTTATGAGATCTGGTTTACTGGCAGACTGAGTCTGTGGGCTATGTGTCATTTGGGTTGTGTTGGGGGGTGGAGGTTGCTTGCGTTTCTGCTTTGGAGGTCTCTGTTGCTTGAGCAGATTATTATTGAGAGCCTCTGTGAATGTTTTTGTGTTTGTATGTGTGGATTTTGGTGGTGTAGGTTTAGTGGGACTATGTGATGAGCGTGGTGTTGTACAAGTGTTTACCTTCTCCTCTTGACTGCCAAGTCAGTCTTGGTTTGAGAGAGCTTTACCTCCAGTTTGGCTAGATAAGTGCATCTTTCACAGGTTGTGGTGTTGGGTGGTAGGAGGAGAGGGTTGCCTGTGTACATGAGGCAATTGCTACATTGCCCCAAGATGCCCAGATTCATCAGATAGACAGGAGAAAACACTGGGAGCTGACCCTTGGACATGGCTGAATAAAAAACTACTTTCCTCTATACAAGTGAGGAAAGTGAGTATAAGAGCTGTTTTTCTCTAAGAAGTGAGGAAAGTAAGTACAAAAACTGTTTTCCTCTAGGTAAAGAGGACGGTTGAGTGCTGTAGTAATTTGTAGCATATTTAGTGCTAACAACAAGTTCTGAATAAGTGCTGAGCACAAATAAGCAAATTCATGTGCTAAAACTAAGAATCTGTACCTGGATCTTGTGGTAGATAGACTACCTAGTGCTTACCTCTCCCACTGATAGGCTAGAATGATTCCCTCCAACACAGAAATGCTTGGGGGGCTCAGAAGTTTACAAACAGTCCTGGATACAGCAAACCTCTATCTGGACTAGACTGGTTACAGGAAAGGTGGGAAACAAGTGCAAACATGGGCTTTTAAATCAGAAGGTTGAAAGAGATGGAAAAGCTTCCCAAACGGCCAAAAAAACTACAATTTCTGGGACAGAAACCACTCTTGCGGTAGATAGGCTACCTAGTGCATACCACTCCCACTGATAAGCGAGAAGGTTTCCCTCCAACACAGAAAGGCTTGGTGGGCTTAGAAGCTAACAAACAGTCCTGGATACAGCAAATCTGTATCTGGACTAGACTAGTTACAGGAAAGTCAGTAAACAAGCTTAGAAATTTTTTTTTGAAAATGGGAAGGGAGAAAGAAGAAACAGAAGATAATTCAAAATTAAGGAGCTAAGCGGCTTGCCCTTAACAAATGTCTCCCTGTATTAGGTAGAATGACATAGTGACACTAGACTGGAATAGAACTGGGACAGAGCTGAACAAATTGGAATGGTAGGAGTGTCAGAAGTCAAAATATGATCTCACTTTACTCGGTTGAGTGAGCAAATGAGATAGACCCAGGAGGAGTGCTCAAACACAAATTTACAGGAGGGATGGGCAATTCCAAAGCCCACCAAGATTAATACCAGAACAAGAACAGGGAGGGCAGGTGGGAAACTAACTGCAGAAACAGAGAGAGACCACAGTATTCCATGAAACAATTAAATAGGAAAACAAACAACTACAGGGAGACACAGACCACAATATTAAATTAAACAATTAAATAGACAAAAAATGCAGTACAATCTTTTACATTGCAAGTTTATACTTAACTCAGCTAGTAATGCAGTGGATTGCAGATATGTAGCAGAAGCCAAACAACTCAGATATTGAGCAGTAATAAAATCAAAGATATGTGACTAATATTTATAAATACAGAGAAACTCTCTAGGCTAAGAGTTTAACACTGAATATCAATGAAGTGAAACACAATATCCCCCACTAACTGCAGAGACAGAGAGAGACCACTGTATTCCATGAAACAATTAAATAGAAAAACAAACAACTACAGAGAGACACAAACCACAATATTCAATGAAACAATTAAACAAACAAAAAAATAAAATGCAGTACAATTGTTAACACTGTAAATGTGTACTTAACTCAGCTAGTAATGCAGTTGATTGTCGGTATGTAGCAGAAGCCAAACAACTCAGATATTGAGCAGTAATAAATTCAAAGATATGTGACTAACACTTATAAATACAGAGAAACCCTCTAGGCTAAGAGTTTAACACTGAATATCAATGAAGTGAAACACAATAGCCCCCACTAACTGCAGAGACAGAGAGAGGCCACAGTATTCCATTAAACAATTAAATAGAAAAACAAACAACTACAGAGAGATACAGACCACAATATTCAATAAAACAATTAAATAGAGAAAAAAATAAAATGCAGTACAATCTTTAACACTGCAAGTTTGTACTTAACTCAGCTAGTAGTGCAGTTGATTGTAAGTATGTAGCAGAAGCCAAAGAACTCAGATATTGAGCAGTAATAAATTCAAGGATTTTCTTACTACCTTGTTCACATGATGGTCGAAGGCTAGGTTACTATCTACATGAGTTCTCAGATCCATGACTAGTGACTCAACTTTTAGGGGTGTTTTAATGATGACATAGTTAGCCAGGGTGGCCAACTTCCCAAAAGGTACTATAATGCATTTCTTGGCATTGGGTTTTAAACCATGGCTTTGGTACCTAGTGTTTGCTTGTGTTAGGCTTTCCTGAAGAGTGTTCATATCTTGAGGGATAGAATGACTGCTCTCAGTTTGCAATTATTTATTTATTTGACATATGTTGATCGGGTTAGTCTGACTGGGCAGCAGCCCTTTTTCAGCAGAGGCCTTAGGAGAAAAGCTTCAAGTAGCATTTGTAACAAAAGTAATCAAATGATAGAGTATACAAAAATGCTTGACGTTACCAGCTATATCAAAATAGTCAGAGTAAAAAACATTTATATGCAGTAGTAAGAAGAAAAATAAAAAAGGTCACATGCATGTAAAAAATAAAGTGAGCAAATTAATTAAAATGTACACTATATGCAGGAGATAGTTACAATGCACAGATAACTATCCAAAATCAACAGTGGTGTAGGCTGTGAGAAAAAATGTCAATTACTAGTAAGATAGGGTTAAGTTGGGTGGTTACATAGGCATGACCATGATTTGTGAAGGGTATCATTTAGAGCTGATTTAAAAGAGTTAGGGTTGGCGATCAATCTAACACAAAGTGGTAGTTTATTCTGGGCATTAGCCACTGAGCAGCTGTAGAGCAGTTTGCCAGTACATCTGTTGGGCACATATACTTGCAAAAGATTCTGTTGAGAGCTACAGAGGGCACTTTTGGGAGTGTATTGATGGATAAGGGAAGAGAGAGAGAGGGGCAGGAGGAGGGTTCATGTAAGATAGAATGAGTTATGAGAAGCTGGTGTAGGAGGATTTGATGATGAATTAGTGAACTTGGTCAGCCAGATGCCTTTGACATTGGCTTTGACCTCTGAGAAATAGATTCCAAAGATGAGTGGGCTCAGCACAAAGCTCTGAGGGACTCCAGTTTGTGGAGGTGGCCTCACTGATCCTAACCACTTGAGTCCTACCCATGAGCCAGTTAGCTATCCAGTGTGTTATAATGGGGTTTATGCCTAGTTCAGTAAGTTTGTTGACAATGCCTGAGTGGGCTATTTTACAAAATGCTTTAGCCAGATCTAGGTAGGCAGTATGCACTGCTTTCACCTTATCCATTACTTTAGTGACCTTTTCAAAGAAGTCCACCAGGTTCAGTAAGCATGACCTTTTTGGTCAAGGCCAAAATGGGGTGGATCCATTGTCTGGAGGTCTCAAATCTCCTTGCTGATAATTTCCATGATAATTATTTCCATGACTGTGCAAATAAGACTAATCAGACTAATGAGTCTGTAGTTTCCAGGATCTGTTGAAGGTCCTACCTTATGAAGGGGGGGGGGGTGATCACTGCAATTCTTCATTCTCATGGCACAAAGCCTGTTTTACGACTATAGTTAAATAGTGACTCCAGGGGGCCTTATACATCATATTTTAGAATGTTCAGTAGGCATCTGTGAATGCTATCACTGTCCATTGAGGCTGTGTTCTTGGCTTTAGTGAGCACAGCCAGTACATGTGCCCCAGTTATAGCTGGAGGGGTTATACTTGAAGATATTTCTTGAGGGCTGGTAGGGGATGAAAGGGAGCTCTGTGAATGTGGCACCATTGATCACCAGTTCAGCACATTGTTGTATGCTGCCCTTGAGGTTTCTGACATAGCTGAAGAATACCTTATGGTTATATTTCACCTGGGAGGTTATTCTAACCTCAAAGTTGGCTTTGTTTGACCTAATTAGCACTCTTAGTTACCTATTTAGTTTGATGAGCAAGTTTTTATCTTAATGGGAATTTCCTTTCCTGATTTTTGCCATATGTTTTTCTTTTGTTGTATATCCTGATTAATATGAGGTGCCACCAGGGCAGTTAGTTTCTGGGCCTTGTTCTGGGCTTACTTCTGGTAGGTTCAGCAGCCTCTATACAGCTATTGACATAGATGTGCAGAATGTCTGAGAATAATTCAATGTAGGCTGGTGTGTTCTCGGATTTGGGGAAGCATTGAATTTTGTCAAAAAAAAATTACTTTATAAAAGCAGTTTGCCTTGGATTAGTTCCTAACTGTTACTAGTTCTTTTGGGGTTATAGAGTTTATTTTGATTTTGAAGGAGACATCTTTGTGGTCAGACCTTATCAGGGAGGACTAGACATTGGGGGATATAGCATTCTTTCACATTTGTGACTATGAGATCCAGTATATAGGAGCCTCTGATGACTGTAGTTGGTCAAGGGTGCTTGTATTTACAAAGTCCAGGAATTTCTGTGCTGGTAGATTTGAGGACGTGTAGGATTCCCTGTCTATAGAGGGATAATTAAAGTCTCCCATGAGTAGGGAGTTAGTTTGGATGGCAGGTGTCTCCAGTAGGTCCAAGTATGCATTGTGAGCTTCTTGGTACATGGAAGGTGAACTATAGGGGTCTATATCACTTTGTCAAATGAGCTATTTGTTGAATACCTCTTCGTCGAACTTTGTTCAGCAAATTTTAATCCATCAAACGCTCATTTTAGCAAACTTTTTCACCAGGGAAAAAAAATTAATTGGCCAACCTAGCAAACATCACAAAAAACACAAAATTTAAAACCCACACAGGCAGAGGGCTGTGCCCCCACACCCCCCACAACTAAATACATCAACTCCAAGATTGCACTACATTGGGAAAAAAGGAAAACTCCCAATGATGACCAACTAGTTTTTATTAGTTTTTCTCCCTGGGAAACAATTCGCTAAAATGAGCATTCGATGGATTAAGATTTGCTGAATAAATTTTGACAAAGAGCTATTCGAGACATACTTTGTTTGACAAACTGGATAGGACCCACCTATAGCTGATTAGGATATGTTATGGGATTTTGTCTAGTAGCACCGGTGGTGTGAAATGCTCAAGATGATTGTCACTGTTGAAGTGGCACCCTGAACCCATGTGTAAAATGGGAAAAAGGGGTTGAGGATGGATAGATAGATGGATTGCTCTGCATGTGGAGGAACTCCAGCATACCATCCTGTTTGACCAACTTAGAGGTTTGCTTGTTACTGATGTATATTAAGACACCTCCACCTTTAGCTCTTGTCTGTGCAGCTACTAGTCTATAATTGTGGAATGCACTGAAACCTTGCACTGCTCGGGTACTGTCTGCCCCTTTAAACCATGTCTCAGTAACTACAAAGATGTCTATATTCTTGAGAGTAAGAAGGGCTTAGAGGGGTGTAGCTTTTATTTAAGTTCCCAGCATTGAGCAGTAACACCTTGAGGTTCAGTTGAGTTGATTTTGTTATGTTGGTATTTTTGTCAGTTTGGCATTGCCTAAAAAGCCACTATGGGAGTGCGTAAAGTTTTAGCCGGTATTCAAAAGCCTAGAGGGAAAATGTGCAGACCATCCTTGGCAAAGCAGTATGGTCTTTTAACTATGTCATCCCAAGATGACAAATATTGAATCCCCTTAGAATGTAACCAGAAAAACAGCCATTTGTTAAAACAATCCTCTATTGCTAATATTTTATTTATTTGATTTTTATTTGTTTTTCACAGTAGAGCACTGATCTTCATGGACCTTTATCAGACCCAGCCCAGGAATAGTGTCTGGTTAAGTGATGGAGGCTGAAGGAATCAAACTTTGCACCACTGGACCACAGGTAATACTGGACGTATTGTGGCATCATCCTCGGTGATGGAAATGTGCTGCTCAATACTAGGCTCATACCAGACTGAGGTACATAGCCTGAGAACTCCATAATGTCTCTCTTCATATAATCAAGGGAGGTATGTCTCATGTTGTTTGCACCTACACAGACTTTGATGAAATCATACCAGTAATTGTGGTGTAATGACTTGAGTGTGTATGTGTGATTTGGTAGATCCTGGCTACAGATGAGCAACCATTACCCTCTCCTTGTCCAACCTGGTTAGAGGGGCATCAATATGTTTTACAATGGAGTCCCCTATGATGATAGTCCTTGGAAGTGTGTTTGCTTGCCTTAGGGTTTTAGTGTTTGGGGCACCATTGAGAGTGACAGACTGTGTGGTGTTAGGTGTTGTTTTTTTCTGAGTCTCTTTGGGCTTGCTGATATATAGTTTGTCAATGGGCAGTCTAGCTGATCTTTGTTGTTTAGGAAAATTGCTTTTAAGTGCCTCAGCACACATTAGTCTATGTGTGTGTTGTGTGCTGTGTGTGGTGGGTGCTGTATGCATGGTTTTGACAACTTGATGTGTGCTTGTATGCAAGACTTTAACCTCCTGTGCCATTGTGTCATTGTGTAAGTACACCTCTCGCATGCTGCATTTGTTTCTTTAAAGACTAAGTAGTTGTTGGTTAAGGATTACGTGGTTGTTGGTTGTCAACTATATATAACAACAATTTCTTAAAACTGGACCTTTCTGTGCTATGTTTGTTCAAAGCACTAACTTTATTATTACAGCAGATGGAATAGTAATGTTCATTGATCTGCTGTGGCAGATTCCTTGTTCTCTTGGCCACATCAGCACTGCCACAGATGGAACAAACACTTAGCTGTGAATTCACAACAGGGCCTAGCATGAGCTGTACAGCTTGTATTGAAAAGGTCCTGCTCCCACAAAGTGGTATTTTGCAATTCAGGGACATGTTAGCCAAAATGAGGGAAGACCTCATTATCAACTAATTTGCATGTTTCTGAATTGCAGTTACTACTAGAATGTGGTAGTTAATTGTTGTTTGTACAGGTATTGGCATCCTCCCAGTCACTCTCGGTCACACACAGAAACACACACGTACCACATTCCTTGTGCCTGTCCCTCACTCACCTGCTCTGCCCCATCTAGTTGACTCCCCTCCCAATTCCTGTACTAGTTGAAGTGCTACTAAGGCAGAAAGTGTGGAGTACTCTCTGGTGGCTGCTGTTTCCATCCACCCTGATATCCTAGTGGCTAGTGCTTCCTCACACCTCCAATCTCTGTTCTGCTGTAAGTGACATTATGGCACACCTATATTTTTTATTGGGGACTAGTGTTTCCCCCAACCCCACCTCTCAATCACTGAAATACTGTCAGTGCCATTATGGCACTTAGGTTTAAAGTAATCCCTGGTGCCTAGTGGCTCTGCAAACCCTGATACTCATACTATGCTCATGTTCAGTAGTTGAACACTGCTTTTTGACAGCGATCATATCACAATGTAGAAGGGCCATCCATGCTGATCTACATGGTTGAAAGATTTTTTGAAATGTTTGGTGTATAGGTACCTTGTTGGAGGCACTTCCAGGGGATTGGGTAGCGTCTATGCCTTTAACCTTCTCCATAGACAGTAATGCTATAAAAATATTGTAACCAATAACTGGAGGATTTTAGAATCTAACATTGAAGTTAAAACAGTGGTAGGTGATGCACCCTCCTTTATTTATAAAAGGGCAAAAAAACTTTAATGAATTGTTAGAAGGTAGTCATCACAAAGAAACAGTATCACAGAGAGGTACTTTCATGTGTAAAAGTTGTCACTACTGTAGGTGCATTTCTGAGGGGCCCTTTTTTGAAGTAACTACACATGACAAGATTTGGGAGGTCCCTGGAGTTTTTACATGTAGTTCCACTTATATGGTATACATGGTGAAGTGTTCTGTCTGTTCATCTTTTTATGTTGGTAAGACCAACAGGCAGTTAAGAAATAGGATTTATGAGCATTATTATGCCATTAGGAGGAAGAATTCAGACATTGCACTATTCAAGCACACTTTGACATTCCCAGAGAGTACAAACTTTTATTTAACAGTAATAGACCATGTTCCTAGTGACTTTAATGGAGATACAGAAGGGGAGCTTGACTATAGGGAGTTAAATGGCAAATTTTGTTAAATGCCTGCAAAACACCTGGGTTAAACAGTGCAGTCAACTACAAGGCAGTTTTAAGAAGAAAAGTTTATTATGAAAAGTGCAAATAATTAAGTAAATGATTGTTTTACAGTTTCTTTTAAATGTTTAGAAATGTTTAAATGTGAATAAGAGGTGATCTTGTACAAAGAAATGTTTAGCTTTTTTAAGTTTTTTGAATTTTATGAGTGTTAATTGAAGTTTGTTGCTGATTGGTTTGCCTTTTTTAAACTAAGTATTTAATGATGGTGTGTAAATAGGATGTGTATTCTGATGAAGGGCATTGTTTTTGGCCAAAAGTGCTTAACCTGTGGTATTAGATTTATTGAGGAGATAATCAGTGGCACTGCTCTTTTTTACTCTGTTTTTAGTTGGTTAATACTTTAACATAACCAAGCCCTTATAAATGAAAGGCAGAAACATCAGTAGTAATTATAACCACATATCCTCTTAAAACATGATCCTGACACTGTCCCTCCATCTCCAGCATGCTCTGCCCTCTAAGCCATAGGTACCTCAATAACGTCTGTCTTGGCAATCCCAGATGTGCTTGTCTTTGCTAGATGGGCCTCTCAACTTATTGGGAAGATGCCCTTATGGAGAATTCACAACACAATGGAGTAAGGACCCCATAGGGAGCCATAGACATGGACCCAGAAGTCATCGCCCTGCAGCAATGATCACTCACAATTCCTGCCTTGGAGGAGTGATGTGAAATGATGCCAGCACATTCTTCACTTCGTCTTGAACTGCTGGGCCACTCGTCTCCAACTGAGGTTGCCTAGGCAGCAGTTTACATTGAACCTTACCTTCCTGGGATAGGTTAGCTGGATGTCAGCCACTTCATTCTTTTCCCATGGCCATCCCCACAGTGACCTGAGACTGGCTGTCATTGCACAGATAGACACTCTCCCACATATTGGAGAGACAGGTTTATAACCCAGCATCTCCAAAACCTTTGGAATAAACCTCCTCTGCATGCTAAGCAATGCAACTCACCATCTTCCTTTAAATATACACAGATTTACTCCAGGAGTGACTGGTATGACATTCTTGCAGAAAGGAGGTGCTATCTGAGGGAGGGTACTGACAAGACATGAATGGTCCTAAAACTCAGTGGCCTTGGAATAACTATGAATCTAAGAATCTTTGAATCAAGTTGTTCACTTCATTTACACCACAAGAAACAGTTAACATTTTTATGATCCAAACACAAAGCACATTGCAGCAAAAGGCCATCTTTCTCTCCTTCCCAAATAAAATAGGTCAATACGAATATTTTTCCTTCAACTGTTCAAGAGACCATAACAGTAAAATAATACAAAACAAGCAAAATAAACAATATAATAATAAAGGCAAAAGGAAATCAAATCAAATAAACCATGTAAATTCTTTGAAATAAAAAAGAAAGAGTCTAAATGTAGTAGCCAGTGTTTTGGGACATCCCCTATTTGGAATTGACTTTAGGCTATGTTAACCCTCCTACTGCAAAAACAGTGTTTTTGGCATAGTTCTGGGAATCAAAGCAAAGAGCGAGAACTTTGCATGATTTTTAGAGATGATGGAAATTAGAACCAAGAACTCTTCTGCTATAAAACTTTCCTAAGTCCTGGAAATGTATTCTTGCTGTCTACTATCTTCTTGGCAAAATCATGTAATATAGATTAACCAAAAGCTTACATTTCTTTGTCAGGGCCTGGAACACATTGCTCCTGTCACTCAGAACAGCAAATCTCTGTCCTGTTAATGCCTTAATGTGATTGATCAAGTCTGAAAAACATCAGGAGTAATTTATTGTTGTAATTTTCCCTCTGTTTGCTGAAACAGTGCTTAAAAAAACTTAACCATCATAGAGTGCAAATCCTGGAATGTCCCATGGCTCTAGAATCACTGTAATATATAAATTTAACCTCCTGTTATATTACTCTCTTTCTAATATATTCTCCCGTAACTTTTCTGTCTGAGAGGTGAACATTTTAACCTGTTGTTTGCACTTTCCACACTCAATAAAACTGCAGTGTATTGTAATAACTCTTGTGTTCCTTGCAAGTCCTGGAGTTGGAACCATGGGTAATACTTTTTGTGGAAAAGGGGTGCTAACCAACCTATATATTAGTAGATATAGGTTCATAGATTCATAGGTATGTACTAGGCTAATGGCCCTGGAGCCTTTATAAGCCTAGCCCATAGAAGTGCCCTGGCATCGTGCTGCCCGACGTTAGTTCCCGGTGCCTCTATTAAGTACAGCCACTGGAGTGATCCCAGGTTGAACTTTCTATTACTCATCCACTCATCATGATTTCTCTTGGGGGGCAGAGCCTGAATGGCTAACTGAAAGCAGCAGTATTTTAGAGCTCCATATAACTAGTTAAATAAGACAGGAAAAAATATTCTTTTTTTTCTTCAAAGTATAAAATCTTATAGATAAAGGACTAATTTACATAATTAGAAACTTTGGTGAAGTTTTACAAATAATTTTCTGTCAAAAAGTTTGGAGATATATTCACTTGTTAAAAATGAGCAATTCAATGAATTCTCACCAGGATGCTGCCTTAAAGAAATAACTACAACAGATGGCATCTACCCTGCAGGAGTTGACTTTGAAGTTGGATGATTTTAAAGTGAACCTAGAAAATGTTAAAACAAGCAGTTAAAAACAGGCTGACACCCTCAAGGAAATGCTACAACAACACCAGACAAGGATAACATGAATAGAGGTTTCTCTAAATGACTTAGAAAGCAGACTTAAGGAAGAGGAAACACAGAAAGAACTGCTTCTTAAACAAAACACTTTGGTGGTTAATAAAGTAGATGACTTGGAAAATAGGGAGAGGAGAAATAACATCAGGATTTTTGGTTTACCTGAAAACACAGAAGGGGAGGATATTATTTCCTTTTTATCAAGCTGGATCCCTGACTTTTTAAATTTAAAAGAAGGACTTTCCTTTGGCATTGAAAGGGCACACAGAGCTCTTGGGAAACCTGCCACTAACTCAAACTCTCCTCCTAGGTCAATAATTATCAAATTTCTTTCATACTTGGACAAGGAACTGATTTTAAGATCTGCTTGGAGGAAGGCACATCTAAAGTACAAACAGAGCCTGATAAGATTTGATAACGACTATTCATCTAGAATAATGGAACAAAGGAAAAAAGGGTGGCCAATGATAAAGTTTCTAAAACAAAATAACATCAAGGCACAACTTGCATATCCAGCTAAGATAAGAATACTGTATGCCAACGAGATGAGGACTTTTATTGACCTAGAGGAAATGTCTTCATTTATTAAAACTAATAATGTGATTACTTTACCAGAAGATAGGGATTGGATGTCACCTTCTCTCAAGAGAACAAAAGAAGCAAATGTCTGGTCAGATGTCAAAAAGAAGAAGCAAAAAACTGATACTGTTACAGCCAAATCTCTCAAAGCATCTACTATGATATGAATTGTTTTAACATTACTTTAAAGGACCAATTTTACTGCTTGGAATTTAAAAACAAAGGTAACTAACTACTGGAATCTTTATCTATATTTTTTGAAAAATAGATGGCACATGAGAGTTTTCACATTACCTCAGGTGTGTAAAACAGAGTACTTTTCTTTCACAGAAGGAGGGTTATATAGCACATAAAATATTTACACTGTAAATCAACATACATAGTATATGTGTATTTTCTCTTAATTTTCTCTTTTCTTTCTCTCTTCTCTCTTTTCTCATTATTTATTTTAACTGCATCTTGTTTCCCTTTCTAAATTCTCTCCTATTTACTATACTAATATAGTCTGTATATATTTAATAACTCACTATCTAAACATAGATAAATAACAGTCTAAAATAATCTAGTTTTAAGGTAGACTAATTGGAATAGTGAACTTAATTATTACAATATTTATTAGATTAATGATAGTCACCATTATGCTTATTGGGATTGGGGACATGTTCATGATTAACTCTGAAATGTTCCATTCATGTACATATGTCCTTTATATATATATATATATATATATATATATATATATATATATATATATATATATATATATATATATATATATATATATAAATAAAAAGGAAGGACAAATGTACTGTTGGTTAAGAGAAGTGAAGCTTTCTTCACATTCTATTTGTGTTGCCATAGCAACAGTAAACAACTGCTGCAGTTTCTAAGGACACTGTGAACCTGTGAAGTGCACTTAGCCTCATAGAATACAAATAATAAGAAAAAGTAATGTTGTTTAGTTATTAAAATCAAAAACAACCTAAGCAAGGTAAAATAAATACATAATAGAACTATTTGTAAATATTTTATGATTTATCCTCATAGGATTACATATTCCTGGAAACACAACTGAAATGTTCCCAAACTACATGTGCACTTAAATGTAGCTGCTCGATTAAAAAGTATTACTCAGTTTAACATGTTGATTTCAAAAGCTGTCTGCATTGTAAATGTTACATTTTATATGTTGAAATTGTCAGTCTCTACTGCACATGAAAAGATGCATATTACTTTTTGCAACATGTTATCTTTGCAGTTACCTCACATTCTGTACAAACTCACTTGGTAACTGATAGCTATTCATTTAAAATATCAGTTTAAATATTAAATGTGCCCTTGAAATGCTATTGACATTTTGACAAAATATAATCTGAACTGTAAAATGAATAACTTGAAAGAAGTGAAGTAATGCATAGATTTCAAAGACACTTCTTGACACTACAGTAAAAGTTGTTGTTTGTCTTTTCAGCTTTTCCCTGTTAGGGGTCACCACAGCGGAACTCCAGTCTGCTAATGATTGGCAGTAGATATTTATGGTGCTGAGCTGCCAGCCTGATGCCCAACCTTCAGCGAAGGCACGCCCATTCACGCATGTCTTTCGAATGCTACTCGACCGCGGGGAGGACATGCAGACTCCACACAGAAGGCACTCCAGCCAAGAATTGAACAGGAGAACCTCTTACTGTGAGGCAACAACGCTACCACTGCACCATTACTATTCTTTGTCTTTATAATGATTATTAGACAGATGTTAGACTCTGCTTTATTTAATGAATTGTGACATATGTTTATGAGGAAAAGTGGACTTAATTATTCACATTGGACTACACATTCCTGAAAACTCAACTGAAATGTCCCCAAATTACTTGTGAATTTAAATGAAACTGCCTGATTAATAAGCATAATTTACTTTAATAACCTGAATCCATAAGCTATCTGCTCTATATATGCTACATTATATATGTCACTTGCATATTGCAGTCTCTAGAGCACATGAAAAAATACATATTATTTTTGCAACATGCTATATTTGCACTAACCATATATTCTAAACTAACTCAATTGGCAACTGACAAGTTATTTATTTGAAACATCAGTCTAAATATTAATTGTCCCTTGAAATATTGTTGCCCTTTTGACAAAATAAAACCTGAATTGAAAAAGGAATGATTTGAAGAAGTGAAGTATTGTACAGATTTCAAAGACAGCTATTGACACTACAATATAAGCAGAAATGTATACATGCATGGAAAAATTGAAATGCTTTATACTTTTAGTTAAAATAGCTTATTGTTAACTTTCTGCTTTATCAGAAAATTTAAAGAGCTAGGAAATTATTTCTAATTTGTCTTTATAATGTTCACTAAAGTGATATTAGTCACTGACTTTAATGGATTCTGAGTCATGTACAAGACGGACTACTGAATGTTATCTCTGTTTACCTATGTTTGCGGAATTTCTGCTATTACTACTGATTTAAAACAAGGGGAAGAAAGAGAAGGGAAATCTCTGTTTTTGGTCAAGGGAGGAGAGCCTTAAAAGTATTCTAACTGCCCCGAGAACTCTCTAAGATGCTCTAAATACTATTTGATTAATACTTACCTAAGGTAAGTCTTGATTGCCATATAGGTACTTTCACATTCATTCTAGACCTGATGTGATTACCCATTCTGAAAGCAGGAGGTGCCCTATGCAGGATGGGAATTGTCAGGGTGATCATAGTTCATTCTTAGACTCTGCTTTGTAAATCTATAAATATGTAAAAGCACTGCACACTAGAATGTAGGGTGCCTCTACTCAGAGTCAGGATACCACTGATAAGCCATGTCTTTTCATAAGTGTAAGTTGAAGTTGGTGAGCTGAAGAGTGGGAATGTAAAGGAAGACAGTACACCTACAATAAATTCATATTTCATTGGTAATCACTCATTGTCTACTGCAGAATCCTTTTAATCAAATTATTTTAGTAATAATCTATTTGTTGTCAGCTTATTTAGTGTATGCTCCTCTGTTGCATTTAATTTATCCAAAATGACATATCTGACATGTTTGGGATCTCTTAATGGTAACTAAATATTGGATATTTTCTAAGTCAACATAATAATTGTTTACACTACTGACATTCCATCCTGATATATAAAATACTATACAATAATAATAAAATAATATAGAATTTCATATCTCTTTTAAGAAAATTCTTCATATAATAATTTAACATATGGAGCTCAGTTGACATTGTTGGTTAAAGGTATGAGTGATAATCCAGTAGATCTATCTTTATTGATTGGATTAAGAATGACTTTCATTCCATGTTTAATGGGAAATTCATATTTACTTGCATTTGATACTTTAGAATTAATGTTTATAGAAGTACTTTTTTAAAGCCTGACCAGAATTTTACCCTACTTGTATTTAAAGAAGAAAAAACATTAAATTACACTCCCAAGTTTACACACATAAAATAACATTCAATGTTATCAGAGAATATGGTATAACTACTATAATCAAAATAAAAAAAAAGAAGCAAAATGTTTCTTCCAACAATAACTTGAAATGGATTTAACATTCTTATCATTAAATACTAATGGCTTAAATAATGGAAATAAAAGATAAAACTTACTAAAATATTTAAATCTAAATAAGGCACAAGTGGTATTTATCCAGGAAACGCATTTTAAGACTAATAATAACTTTATTTGGAACCCTAAGGACTATACAGTCTTAACTCAATCCTCTTATAGAACAAAGACAAATGGAGTATCAGTTCTCTGGAAGAAAAACATAATCACTCCAAAAGTAATTTATAAATATGAAGACAAAGAAGGTCTACTAGCATTTGTTATAATTAAATTTAATAACAGAATATGGACCTTAGATAATCTATACTGGTTTCCAGTAATTGGAGCAGGAACGGTTAAAAAACACCTAAATTTTATTTCCAACAATTATAAAGGAAATCTTATACTGGGAGGAGACTTTAATTGTACCTTTGAAGCTTCTGAAACCACCAAGAAGTCTTTTCACATAGCAGCTATTTCAAAATTCTTAAAAAGATGGATTAATTAATTTCATTTAATAGACACTTTTAAAGTAAAAGATGATAAATCATTATTATTTTCACATAAAGAGCATAGATTTGGAACACAAACCAGAATAGACAAATTATTCGTAGTTCAAGATTTACAAACAAAAATCTTCAACTTCTCAACAGTTTCATGTCCCTTCTTAGATCATGACTCTCTGATAATGAAGCACCAAATAGAGTTTAAACCTTTAATCCTATCAACTAGAATTCCATCATATATCACGAAAATTAAAGAATTCAGACCATGGATGTTGTCAGAACTACAATTATTTCTTGAAATTAATAATACAACAGAAATCAGTAGAGTCATGGTTTGGGACTCCTTAAAAGCATATTTATTTGGTAAGACCCTTAGCTGGTACAAAAACAAAGTTAGAGAGTGGGAATCTGAGTCATTAGACTTGCAAACCAGACTCTTGACAGCAAAATCTAAAAAAAAAAAATCAGAATTTTCCAGAAGTCAAAAAAGAAATAGAGGAAGTAAATAAAAAAATATAATGAAATCCTAACACACAAAGCTTGTCTAGCCTTGGAAAAATTAAAAATAAACTAATTAGCCACCTCCCCCAGATATCTACATAACTTATCTACAAGAATTAAAATGCAATCTAAAGCAAATAACATTAGTAGTATATATTATGAAAAGAAAGGGGAAAAAGTATCTGATATAGGAGACATCCTTGAAGCATTCTGGTTCCATTATATGGAACACTTCAAAAAAGAAGATTTAGATACCAACCAAATAAACTTAGATACACACCTTATCAATATAAAAAAACATTCCTGAAAACTTAAAACTAGACCTACAACAACCTATATCCTACAAAGAAATTGTTGACAAGATAAAAGAAAGTAAATCTAACAAAGCTCCAGGGAAGGATGGTATATTTACGGAAATTTACACACTCTTCTCTTCAACAGTAATCTCCCTTTTTCATAAAACTTTACTAGAAGTCCAGTCAGAAGCAAAAATACCACCCACATGGAAATATTCTCTCATAACACCAATTCTAAAAGATAATAAACCATCAGACCTTTGCACCTCATACAGACCTATATCATTACTGAATAATGATTACAAAATATTCATGTCAATCCCAGCTAACAGAATGAAAATCCCACTTTCAAAGACAATTAATAATGATCAAACTGGATTTTTATATAACAGGCACACACATGATAATATTAAAAAGATACTTACTCTTATAGATTATGTGAAAAAAGAAGATAGAGAAACACTTGTAATCAGATTAGACATAGAAAAAGCCTTTGATTCCCTCAACTAGGAATATCTATTTAAAACTTTAGCATTATTTGAATTTTCTCCTCCTTTCATCTTATTACTAAAAAACATATATATTAATAACTTAGCCTACATTAAATTAGGTCCTTTCACCTCAGAATCTATCCATATAACAAAAGGTACTAAACAAGGATGACCCCTTTCTCCTATTTTATTTGCTTTGGCTATAGCAATACTTGCAGAAATAATACGCAATAATCCAAGAATAAAAGGAATAGAAGTCTGTGACTAGTACATATCTAAAATAATGCTTTTTGGTGATGATATTTTATTAACCCTATCAAACTCCAGAGAGTCATTAGGAGAGCTAGAAGAAGTAATGGAGAAATTTTATAAGATTTCAGGTCTACACTTTAATAGATCAAAATCAAAATGTCTATTTTTAAATAAGAAAAAAGAACTACAAGTTACAGATAAATCCATCATAGGAAAACAAGAACTTATGCTAAATTATTTAAGAATAGTGTTATGCAAAAATATAAATGAAACAATATTAATAAATTATAAAAACATTATTGAAACAATAAAAATATATATAGAAAAGTAGAACAAAATTATATTAACTTTTGAAGACAGAGTGCAATTAATAAAAATGGTCGTATTGCCAAAAATACTATATGTAGCATTAGCAATACAGTTAATTCCTGAAAAAATGCATTCTTAAAAAAATAAACTCATGTTTAATAAAATTTTTATGGTATCCCAAAAAGAATAGGGTAGCTCTAACTCATCACATTAGACCCTGGAAACAAGGAGGATTGAACTTCCCAGAAATAGAAACATATATAAAAGCATCTGTGCTTAAAACTACAATAGACTGGATAAACTCAAGTTATTTTGCCAACTGGAAAGAATTAGCAATGGCTATATTACCAAATTAATTTAATCTGTTAAAAACAATTTTAATAGTAGACAAATCAAACAAACCCTGGTACATACTATGCATACGTATACAATATAATATAACAAAACCTTCTAAACCAACACAGATTAATCATTACATCAATTCCTTTAGGAAACTTATCAATGCAAACATAGATCTAAAATTTTGGTTTGACCTTTTAACCCTATTTACCATCACTAAGAACTTTCCTCACAAAATATATAGGGAAACAATAACCTCCTGGAATAAAATGGATTCTTATGCTGGTTTCAATGTGTAAATAAATTAAATGTTTTAGATATACATATGATAAAAACTGCTTACAATATTCCAACACAGCACTGGTTAACCATACAAAGCATTCTAATGTATACTCAAGATTTATGCAGATTAATTAATAATTCCTCATTTAAAGATATTCCAAATCTAATAGGTTTTCTGTATGAATTTATATATAATAGTTGTGAAAACAAAAATTCCATTTCAAATCTATATAAAGAATTAATAACATATAAAATAATTCCCAAACCATCATACAGGCAGTTTTTAACAAAAGGTCAGTCATTGCAGTTAACAGAAGAAATTAAAACTAACATCTTACTATCAGTTAATTACACCTCTAACACACAGTACTGGAAAATATTTAACTGAAAATACTTACATACAGCATTTTTAACACCAGATAGAATTAAAAAGATCAGTACTACTACAAATGGTTTTTGCTGGAGGTGTGAAAAGTCAAATAAAGCAGACTGGATTCATATTTTTTATGAATGTAATAAAATTAAATCATATTGGAATGGAATCAATCATTTTTACAAGCTTTATTTAATGAATCCTTTACCTTAACTAAAGTATTGATTATACTAAATATAATTGAAGGTCCCTACCTGAATAAGGCAGATATGTATTTGTTATGGACAATACTTGCTATATCTAGGAAATGTGTAACCAGAAGGTGGAATTCAAATACACCCCCGCCCTTGGAAGAATTCTACACTTTACTGAAGACAACTGCATCGATGGAAATAAAAAATCAAAGAATTACAAATCTATCCCAGGCCATTGGTAAATAATCCTTGGAAGAAAGTTATATCTTTGTTGGACACTCTGCAATAATCAATATTGTATCTCTGATAACTGATCTGTTAATTCTATATTTAATAACATACAGTGTATATAATTGAAAGTCAGGCTATTGTAAATATTGTATATAGTTGTTTAAAATGATATTTAAAAATATTATTTAAATGTTATTTTAATTGAAAATAAAAAAAAAAATATTTGAGGAAAAAAAAAAGATTTCTCTTGAAGAGGGACAGCGAGATGATCTGCTTGACATGTATGGGAAGTCTATTCCAGAGCATGGGCAGTCTCTGGGTCATTTATAAAGTTACAAAACAACAATATTTTAAACAGTCCAAGTGTCAGATATATTGGGGTATAGGGCAGTTGAGAGGTTATACCGTGTAAGACAAAAGAAAAAAAAATGGCCAAAAATACAAATATGTGAGCCAAGACTTGTTTACACCCCAAGTCACCATAACACACACACCACATGTAAAGACTGCAGATTCAAGAAGCAGCACCACAAATGAGGGTTCCTTCCCCCACATTTCATAATCAATTTCAAAGTGGTAAAAATGCACTATGGCAGTGCATTCCTTCAGATTTCTTCAGTAATCAAAAATTGTAATCTTTCTTGCTGCCTATCCCTGAAATGCACAAGAATGATGTCCTGACTATGACCCAGACCACTCACGTTTATCTAATGGCATAAGCATCAGGCTGGAGGATGTAAATGGGTGGCTAATGCCAACTCACCTATTCTGGGGCAAAGGAAGTAACTTATCACTTCAGTAACACCTAGAAAAAGAACAGTGTGATGCACTCATAGGATAAAAAAAGACATTGCTGAACTGCGATTTTCGATCACAAATAAAAATCATCCAGACAAAAAAAAAAACCCAAAATTAATCAGAGACTGTGCTTTCTATGAAAATGTCTAGCAATCAGCTGTCCTACTACTGCACTGAATGACTCATTCGAGATAGAGAAGGGATGCAGTAAAAACACAAGACATTAACACCAACATTTCTAAAGTAAAAAATGTATAAAAAATTTGCTTTTATATGACAGACAGCTTGAATGAATTGCAATCCATTACACACATTATAATGCAGAATACAGTCCAGATAATAGGCAGATTATACATGTCAAGTAACTGACATATGCTTCAAACAGTAAGAACACTAGAATAATCTAACTGACTTTCAGTCCCTGTGCTGTTTTTTCACTTGCTTCTATTCTAAATGTAGCTCTTAAACATCTCCACCATTCTTATGGCAGTCACTGCTCTGTAACATCAATGCTATAGATGGACATAATGGCTTACTGTGGCAATGTCATAAGCACGACTTGATTGATTGTGACAGAAGGAATGGACAACAGATAGTGGCTGATAGCTGGCTATAGGAGGTGGCCATTAGGGTTAACCCCACTTACAGATATGGATGAGATTATGTTACCCATGAGTGGGGAAAGAGGTACAGTGACAATTTCTAGAGGTGTGCATCCATGCATATCTATCCCCAGGAGGGATACTCAAACACCCCCTGGATAAATCTCTGCCTAAACTCTCCCTCACATCTATATACTCCAGTCAATGTAGAAAGTTCACTGTCTAACTAACAGCCAGCACTATTCTTACTTCAGTAGCCTGATTCATCACCAGATCCATTTTAGATGCTATGGTCCCTCTAGCCTGGGGACAGCCAAAGTTACCTCTGTAGAAAAGGAGTGCCATTTTCTGATCCTAACAATGATGTGCCTGTCTCTTGCCAGTTCCTGAAATGAAAGTGATGACCATGCTATCAGATTGCATTCTTTGACTTCCATGGCCTCACAATGGAGGCTTTAGGCAAGACTATGGAACTTACAAATTATGCACCATGTCCTTTCCATATGGATACAGAAGATGCCTCAGGGGTCTTATTCCTGGATCTTAGTAAAAAATTCATCCAATGGACTTCATTATGCTTCTGCATAGCCTACAAATTCTAACCTCTGGCTCAACAGTCATCACATGGATAAGCTGATACTTCTCCCAGTGGAGGGAGAAGGTGACACTAGAACAGCTGTGATACCTTTCTTATGTTAGCAGATGCCCTGCAGGGCTCTATGTCAGGCTAGTTCTGTTCTCACTATGTATATGTGAAATCCAGCTTGGAAAATGTGGCACGAAAGTATGTCAGTATTCAGATAACATTGTTATATATACTTTTTTTCCTATGCCACCACCATCTGGCAGGTGCAACAGTTTAACCACACCACCCTGGAACAGTGGCTATCAAAAAGTACATTACAAATGAATGTAGAGAAAACAGAAGCTTTCATATCTGGTTGCATGAGATGGGGCTCTGATTATGACAGTGTCCTCTAACTGAGAACCCTGGTATACAACTATAGGTATTAAATCATCTCATTATACCAGGGCCTCACTTATGAGGAACATATTATCACACTGGCTAAAAAACTAGCGAAATCCTGAAACACTATATAAAATCAAAAAAATGACTCACACCTGCCACAAGGGTCTGATTCAAAGATACCCTAGTCCTCCCTGATCTGATTCAGGGAGGCTGTATCCTTTTGCCCTCCTCAGTTTGTGACATTTACAGGTACTATGCACTCAGTTACAGCACTGCAAAACTTGCCTTAGATGCTCAACTTGGAGAGTATTACTACAGCTCTTTTACTACCATTAAATGGCCAAGATCCCAGAAATATCTAGTAAAATACAACTAAAGAACATCTAAAGAATACAACTAATGGATTCCACCCAAATGGAGGTCAGACTGGCTCATGACCAATGTTTGGTCACTTGCCTGTACATTCTCTTTTCATTCACTTAAAGAAAGCCTCCAACTTACTCATATTCAAATCCAAGGTGGGAGAGAAGTACGGTGGGCTAACTGAGGCATGGACAGAGGTCAGTAGTAATAGTAAAGGGATCAAAAAGAAATAAAGCAAAAAAAAATGCATAACAATACTATAAATAAGAAATCCTTATATTGGGGGGCTGGGAGGGTGGTCTAATGGTTAAGGTGTTTGCCTTACAAACATAAAGTGCAGGGTTTGAGTCTCACAAGGGATAATTGGTTAGGCTTAAAATGGCTTGCAAAGGCAGTTAGTCTTGTACTAATTTATGAACCTATACAATCCTCACGAAGCTGTTACAACATTCACATAAATGACTGCGACTATACCAACAATAACAACAAAAACTTAATATAAATTGTCAAGTGTGGTGCCTAAGGCAGTAGTGGGATTCCATTGGTTGCAGTACTGTAATTTTTGCTGCAGCATTTGTGCTTTTGTGCTTTGACACTTGTTTGCATTCCAGTTTTGTTGCTAGAGTCTTATATTCTGCATATCATCTGCCTGCTTAAAATTGGATTCTAGGGCCATTATGTTTGTTACATTGTTACATTGCTGTTTTTCTCATTCTTGTGTCTGCCCAGCCCCCATTGATACATTGTCTCTATAAATTCAGCTTGCTTTCATGGCTCTTGACTCACTTCCACAGAACTTGGCAATGCCTGGCATCCTCACCTGTGCACTCAATAGTCTTTTTGCTGCATCTAGTACCATCCAGGTTGAGATAACTACTTTTATTTGAAAAACATTGCACTTGTTTAAGTTACTTAAGTGTACTGCTGTTGTTTTCTTGGATGATTTATTGCATTTATATGCATTTTAAGATTGTGAAGTGCATTTGTTTCCAGAGTTCTTTCTACTGTATTAGTTGTTTGAATATCACCATAAAAGATAGTCTTCGCTAGCTGTTGAATTGATTTCTGTTAACTTGTCACTTTTAGTAAACTTTTTTTTTGTGTTTTTAAATTAAGAAGACTTGGGATTACTCATCTAGTAGCAGTAGGGGGTAGCCTGTCCAACGTGGAAAACACACAGGAAGGTTTAAAGTGAAGTTGGTTTCTTGGCCAGAGGAATATTGGTGGCTAGCAGTGCCTTGTGCAGATGCAGGGATTTTAATAACTAAACTTTTTCTATAAAACTACCACTGAAATTGTACCCAATAACTTAGCTGCTCATAGAGCAGCTAATTTGGACACTGAGGAGCACTGCTATGTGTATCTACTCCTACATAGCCTAGTTTGGGCTTCTAGCTTCAAAAGCACACAAGCTATCCTGATATTAATCCCTCTAGCACCACATCCTTATAGTTCTCCTAGAAGGACCTGACATCACAGATGTGCACTTTCCCAGTTTCTCCATTACCAGTCTGGTGGATATGTGCACCCTGCAACAAGTTAGCAATTGTCTCATGTTTACTGACAACCAACTAATCCTTACAGAATCCAAAATATGGACATGGGAAAGAAGAAGAGATTTAATGTAGTGTAATATGCTTGCCTGGTTAACAACTGTTAAATAAAATAAAAAAAAAATATCTATGCAAAGGAGAAAGCAAAACTAATCAATACAAAAAGAGTGGCACCAAAGTTATTTGAAGAAAAATACAGGCAAAGGATTCCGGACATGGAAAACTTTACAATACAAAAAATAAAAAGACAAAGGGGAAAGGTAGAGAAGGAGATTAGTAATTGAGAAGTTAAAGAAATAGAAACTGAGGTTATGGAGTACCTGCGAAGTGAAGGATTCAGTGTAGAAAATCTAATTCAGTAAGCACCACAACAGGCTAGAGCAATGGACAGCCAAATTAAGGGGAAAACAGTGGAATGGGAAGCATTTGAGCAGATACCATATGAAGATATTTTGGAGCCATCCACAAAAAACAAAAATAAATGTTCACTTGAAGCTGGACAGCAAGAGAAAGAACAGGAAATTGTGGGAACTCTGATGCAGTCAATGCTGAGGAGTAATAAGTCAGTGAGTTCCCATATGACAGAGCAACGGATGACACAGGATGAAATTGAAGAGAATGTACCACAGGAAGACACTATAGAACTGTCTGTAGAATGCCTGCAGGAAATGGGGAACAAAAAATGTGCTCTCAGTTTAGAAGAAAATGAGCTAAGAGAAGACTTGCTTGATTTGGTAGATATGGGTGGACATATTAAGATCAATGAATGAAATAGACTGCAGAAGGTCAATAAAACCCCAAAAGTTAGAAGTTTGATAAAACAAATGAGCACAGTAATTAGGACTGTTCATAGAGATCCATGCAACATAACAGAAATAAACAGGATATATTACTGTGCAGCTAAATTAATAGCTGATAAAGTTATATCACAGGAACACAGGGTAGTGAGGGAAAGGAAGGGGAGAAATTGAATAACATCACGGAAGTATTGAATAGAGACAGCTATAAAGCAATTGAGACAAGAAGTGTCACTGCTGGAGGAGTATGGAAGAGGGAACAGATCAACAAAAAATATTTAGAAAGATAGATGCGATAAAGGCAATCCACAGTATTAGAACAGATCAGGATCTATCATGCGCTATTGCAAATAAAAACTAAAAATCTCAGCACATGCAGAAAAAAACTTAGAAGATTGATGGACAAATATAAAAGAAAAGTACAAAATAAGCAATTTATTGCTGACCCAAAAATGTTTTATAGAGAATTGGGAAACAAGGTAAAAGGAATTGGAAGACCACCAAAAAAGAAGAAATAGATACATTTATGAAGATCCTGTAGAACATAACAAAGATGCTACATGGATAGAAGATGTAAAAGAAAGAATAAGAAGTTCAAATGTACAGAATATGAAATGGGATGAAGTAACAGCTAGAGAGATTGAAGCAAAGTTAAGAAAAGCCTCTAACTAGAAAACCCCAAATCTAGATGCAGTACCTAACTTCTGGTTAAAAGTATTAACATCTTTGCATGAAGATTTAGCTATGAGTAAGAACTATTTATATGTGTACCCCGAACAGACAAGCTAACAACAGCAAAAACAATGCTCCTACTTAAGACTGAACCTGCAAGCTAGCCTAAAATTATAGACCAATAACTTTACCTTTCTACGACATATAAACTATACACTGGAATTGATGCTGACAGAGTTAATAGTCATTTAGAAGAAAACTCAATTATGGCAATAGAATAAAAGAGTAATAAAAGAAAGTCATATGGAACAAAGGATCATTTGTTGTTAAATAAAGTCATAGTGGAAAACTGTAAAAAGGGGAAGAATTTAAGTATGGCATAGACTGACTACAAAAAAGCATTTGATAGTATCCCACATTCAATGTATAAAAGAGTGCTTAAAAGTGTATAAGATACACCCTACATTGATCGACTACATTAGTGGCCATGAAACAGTGGCAGACCACTTTTGTAGTTAATCATGATAAAGGACAAATTATTATTCCAGGGATAAAATTTCAAAGGGGGATATTCCAGGGTGACTCTCTGTCACCACTGTTATTCTCCCTTGCCCTTAACCCATTAAGCTGTATACTTAGCTTAGGCCATGGCTATAATTTGGCTCCTAGAAAATAACAAAGTGTAAAGACTTTTCATTTTCTCTTTGTCAATGATTTAAAACTGCATAGCTCATCAGATGAGGAACTGAAAACACAACCTACAAGTTGTGAAAACATTTTTCAGATGATATAAGAAAGTCATTTGGTCTTGATAAATGTGCAAAAGCAACCTTTAAAGCAGGAAAACTACAGCACCAAGAAAACATCAGTTTGGGACAAGAATGCAATATAAAAGAACTTCAGCAAGATGAAGTGTATAAATATTTGGGAACCGATGAAGGATCAACAATAAAACATGAACAAATGAAAATAAAATTTAGTAAGGAATATTTTTGAAGACTTAATTTAATCCTGAAAATAGCATTGACATCTAGAAACAAAATCCAAGCTATAAACCAATTTGCTCTTCCTGTCCTAAGTTGCAGTTTTGGAGTGATTGACTGGCCCCAAAATGTGTTGGATAGAGTAGACAGGAAAACAAGAAGGATGCTTCATGCTCACCAAATGATTTATAAAAAATAGTGTATACCAAGATTATTTATTACCCATTCCAAAGGAGGGATGGGGCTCCTTGAAACTGATTACTTGTATAGAGCTGCAATCATGGGACTCCACACATATGTGCTGACCTCACAAGACCCAAATGTAGTGAAAGTTTTGAAACATGAGGAGAATAAATCTAAGATAACGCCCCTGCTTAATCTAGCAGAAGCATATTGGTGATAAGCAAGAATGGAAATCAAACCACAAGTAGATAAAAATCAAGCAGCAACTGAATGTGCCAAAAAGCAAAACAAAGAATATAAGGTGAAGGACCAGATGAGAAGGCAAGAAATGTGAAAAATGCATAAATATAGTTGCAAGTATAAAAGACTTCTGAAACAACCTCATTTTGATCAGGAACAAATGCAGGAATGGTTACGGAGAGGTGAATTGAAACCAAGAGGTGAAAAGTTAATATTGCTGGCACAAGATAATGGGCTATGTACACATTGGTTTACAAAGTCCATTGAACATGTGGGAGAAACAGACAAATGTAGGTTTTGTAAAACAGATTTGGAAACAGTTGCACACCTCTTTGCTGGTTGTGGCATACTAATGGCAGAAAGACTGTATACTGAAAGGCATAACAATGTGGCAAGACTATTGCACTGGGGATTCTGCAAACATTATTGTTTGAAGTGGCTGAAAAACACTGGAAACATGCGCCACAAAGCATCTTAGAAAATAATGAAGTGTACATTACATGGGATCATCCATTATCAGCTGTTCAAAAGATAGTTGCTAGAAAACCAGATATAGTGGTCCATGAAAAGAAGACAAAAGTAGCATTGATTATTGAAATCGCCACACCCAGTGATTACATTGTCTTGCATACAGAGAGAGAGAGAGACACAAAGTCATAAAATATCAGTATTGGCAGGCAGAAACAAGAGCAATGTGGAAGAAAGATACCCAGACAGTTCCAATAGTAGTAGGAGCAACGGGTCTTATAAAAAAGAATTTACAATCGTATTTAGATATGTCACAAATACATGTGACCCTGTATGAATTGCAGAAGGAGCCATTACTGGGCACATTGCGGTGCTGCAAAGAGCACTTCTGGCTGACATCAAAGATTGAAACAATACTAATTTCATGAACTTTAATCATACTTTGACTCAGGAATGGTGTCCGTTCCCATCATGGTATTTGAAACCCAAAAGACTTGAAGAAATTAGAAAGAGGAAAAACCAATGCAGCATGTGCAATTACACAATGTCACTGGAGATAAGAATCTTGTATACAAGCACTTAAAATAACACTCAGGTTGTCAGTAAGACATGCACACGCACTACACCCACCACATGTAGTATGCACCTGACACATACGTAGACCAAGATAGGCAATAAAACCAATCTTCCTAAACACCAAAGACTCTCACTCAACCCATATCAATTCAGCAAACCCAAAAGCACTCCAGTGAAAAAATACCCAAAACCACACAGTCATACCTCATGGAGCCTTAGCTACAAAACTCCCATAAGGCAAGCCAGCACACTACCTAGCACTCTAGTCATAGGAGACTCCATTATGAGACATTCAGATACCCCACTCACCAGGATGAACAAGGAGAAAATCACAGTCAGTGGCCTAACAGGGGCCAGGATCCACCAAGTTACTCATGTACTTGGACCATTGAACTACAAGCACCAGTATTACTCAGTCATAGTCCATGTGGGTGTAAATGACTTGAGAAGTACCTACTTGGATTATATAAAGAGGTATTATGGAGCTCTGGGACTTTGTGAGCCTAGCATTTAACAGTATCCTACCTTCACAAGGATGATGCCACTGTCCGAACAGGAGATGACTGAACTTAATAACTGGTTTAGCTTCTGGTGTCATTTAAATGGGGGTACAATATTTGTCAGCATGGGAGAATATTGTCAACAGACCACATTCCTTTGCAATGGATGTTCTGCACCTGTCCCTGCTAGGCTTTTGAATATTGGCTAAAACATTGTCCTCCCCTATAGTGCCTTTTTAGGCAATGCCAAACTGACAAACCTTCCAGCTTAGCAAGTTCAACCCACAGGAATCTAGAGGTGTTACTGCTCAATTCCTGTGGCCTAGACAATACACTCCAGTCCCTCCAAGGTCTCCTCATCTTGGAAAATGCAGACATCTGTGCAGTCACTGAGACATGGTTAAAGCCACTGAGAGCTCCTCAGCAGTGCAATGTCTTCCACACATTTGGACCAGCTACTGCATAGGCAGGGACTAAAAGTGGAGGTGTCTTGATCTACATCATAAACAGATATACCTCACGACTGGTCAGACAGGATGAGGTGCGTGAGCATCTACATGACCAAATTATCATGGTTAGAGACCCACACCATATCCTTGCAAGTTATAGAGCACCCTGTATGACCCACAAAACCCATAGCTCATACTTAAACCTACTGAAGACACTAACCATACAACCCGATACCATATTTATGGGGACTTTACCCTTCTATAAACTGGGAATCCTACATGACCCCAAACTTGCAGGCCCAGAAATTCCTGGACTTTGTAAACATAAACACCTTGGACATTTAGTTCATTTGCCCACTAGAAGTGCAAACATACTCGATCTGATACTCACAAATATGGGAGAACATTGCACCCTCCAGTGTAGTGTACTCTCTAGTAAGGTCAGACCATAAAGCTGTCTCCTTTGAATAAAAATCAGTGCTGTGATCCCATCAAACCCTGTAATTGTGAGGAATTACTGTAAAGCAAACTACCTGTTATTAAGTGTTGACCTGACAAAATTTCAGACCCCTGCAAACCAGGAGAACACAGCTGCCTATGCAGGACTGTACACAAAAAAACTCTTTGCAATCATGTTAATAGAAGCACATAGACAGATCTACATACTAGGAACAATCCCAGAAAAAAATCAAAAAACAAATCACCCTGGTGAAAAACAAACATAAATAGATTGTACAGCAAAAGGAAAATACTCATAACTAAAATTAGGAAGTGCAATGTCCAGCAGGATAAAAACTCTGTCATCAGGCTAAAAAGCAGCTAAGAGAGCAAATTAAGTCTACCAAAGCCAATTGTGAGGTAAAGATAGCCTCCTAGGCCTAGGACAACCACAAGTCTTTCTTTAGTTATGTCAAAACCTCAAAAGGCGGTAAACAACAGTGAGAAGGATGGATTGTTAATGGAGTCACTTACATAGAGCAACAAATTTAGCTTCCATTTTACCCCACCCCCATCTGCCTCCAGGTACTATCATCAAACATAAGCCCCAGCTATCACTAGGGAACAGGTCCTAAATGCGGTCTCTCTGAGGCTAACAACACTGCAGAGATGGGCCCCAATAATATCCCCAGATTCCTCTTAAATAGTCTGAAGCATGACCTATCTGTTCCTCTGGAGTCACTAATCATAAAATCCAGATGGGTTTTGTGCCACATGAATGGAGGACTACAATGGTCATCCCTCTGCAGAGGGGCAGTCCATCAACTGACCCTTAGAATTGCAGACCCAGAAGTTTGACTAATCTCACATGCAAAACTATGGAAAGAATTATTATGGATATGATTAATAATGACATAGGAAACCTTTAGACACTGGATCCAACCCAGTTTAGATTCATCAAAGGCACATCATGCCTACTCATCCTGGTGGACTTCTTTGAAAAGGTCACCAAGGCAATGGATTTGGACAAAACATTACATACTGTCTACCTTGACCTGGCTATGGCATTTGATACAGTGCTCCACTTGGGAATTGTAAACAAATTCATGAAATTAGGCATTAACCCCTATGTTACAGGCTGGATATCCAGCTGGCTCTCAAGACTGGGGAAGTTAGGTTAGGGGAGACCACCTTGACAAAGAGATCATAACTAGTAGAGTCCCTGAGGTCTCTGTGTTGGGCCCTCCTTTTTGGCATTTACTTCTCAGAAGTCAAAGCCAATGTCAAAGGCCTCTTGCTGACCAAGTTTGTAGATGATTGCAAACTAGAAGCAGTCATAGAATCCCCCTAACACATTTACATCCTACAGGAAGGACTAACACAGACAAATGATTGGTGCCAAAGCTTAAAACTCAATGCCAGGAAATGCATAATAGTAGTACCCCTTTGGGAAGTCATCCACCCTCGGGAGCTACCTTATTGATAACACAGTCCTAAGAGTGGACCCAGTAGTCAGGGATTAGGGGGATATATGTGGATAGTAACCTGGCTTTTGACCAACAATGTGGATAGTAACCTGACTTTTGACCAAAAAGTGTCTAAGATAGTAAAGAAATGATTCTGTTTTGTACAATTTATAAGCAAGGGTATGGCATCAAAGACTAAGAAAGTCATATTTACAGCGTATTCAGCCTTCATCAGACTCATCATGAAATATAAAACTCCCTTCACTATGTACCTGACCAGACACATGCAGTAACTCTAATGTCAACAAAGCTTCCTCACGAAAATAATACAGGGTATAAACAACATGTCCTGTTTATAGATCCCCGCAAAGCCCTATCCCTATACTCTGTTTTCTATGGACTAAGAAATGATCTGTGCCTGGCATATATAGCATCCTTGGATCATACTCTGATGGCCCTTTCACATATCCATATCATCAGAACTACTTGATCTAGGGACTTGAAACTTACCTGCAACAGAATTAGGATATGTTGGAGGGACAGGTACAGTATGTATCTCAGAAATTTCCTCTCCTCTGGAACAGGCTTCCATCGATGTGAAACAGAGCTCTTCCCGAACCCTATTCAAGTAAAACCTGCACCAGTGGATGGCAAATTTAGAAATTCCATCCAGGTCTAGGACCTATGTCTCTAATGGGCAGAGGTAGTTTGTAAATCATATCCTATCTTACAAATAACCCATAAAATAACCTCTGCATATCAAAAAACTAAAGAGGGCATTGAAATCAATGGGAAACACTGCTCTAACATAAAAAACAAACAAACACATGAATAGAATATGTGAGAGTGTGGTTTGTGTGGTGCATCTTCTACTGTAGGATTTGGGAACTCAGTTTGTGATGACTGGTGAAAGCATTCTTCACTAAACACGCTCCCTAAACCTATGATACAAGACATTTCATCTACCACACATTAGTGTAGTTCACCTTGTGCAAAATGACAGGGGATACTATGTTCACAGTGGGCTACATTACATCTGGCTTTAGTAAAATGTGCTGAAGTTGTTTGAGCACTTTCCTGTGTGCATGATAAAGCGCCGAGCAAATGCTTTCTTGGACAAAAAGAAACTGCTTTGCCTCATCTGGTTCTGAGTTACTACTTTACTTGTCATCAAAAGAAACAGCAGATAAAATGCTGGGTTAAAAAGCTAAAGATCTGAGTTTGAAACTCATCCTTCCCACATTTGTGTAGCACTGAAAAAAAGTAACAACTCAGCTTTGTTCTCCTACAGAGTCACCAAAGAAAAAAATTGATCCTTGCGCTGTTTAAGCAAATAAGTTAACTGAATTTTCTGACATAGCTCATCTTGATAGGATCTGAAAGAATCCAGCTTTATTTTTTGTCCAAATACCTGCAGTGAATTTCCTCCTTCCATGAATACAGTGCACAATACTGTGTCAGTCAGTGATCACCACCTACTTCTCATGCCTGTGTTTCTCTGCTATAATGCTATAATATGTGGCTTTTAATCTTTCATTAAAATTTACAGTTATTTACTAATATATGGACTTTAATCATTCATTCAAACTGACAGAGTTATTGTATGAGGCAGCCTTCCAATTTGTAAAGTACGTTTACATTTTATGGAATAACAAATAAAAATCATAATGTGTGAATTGTCAGAAATGATAGAAATCTCACAGGCCTATACATGACAGAAAGATTAATTTTACATTCCATTACCGCAACATGTAATAAACCTGTCATGTTGTATGCAAGTTTTAACGATCACCATTTCTATGACCTGCGGATAACATCTTACAGTTTCTTTAACTGTATTATAAACCTGCATTTGAATCTGTAAAATTGCTTTCCCCCTCCACATTCTTTCCAATTAAACCTTTATTCAGTGGTATAAAGAATTTCCCTGAAGATTAATATAAATATAAAAAGCTTGAGGTTACCTCTGATGTTAGTGACACATTCTTATTGCACTTATAGCTACTATTTTTAGACTTAAAATAAAATAAACACCTTGTCTGTTGGGGAGATGGACAGACTTCATCTAAAATACTTATACAAGGTTCAGCAACATGTGCACTTATGCACTTCTTAAGTTCTGTTTTGAAAGTGAAGAATAAAGAACTATCTTTGTGCTATGTGTACTGTCCTCTAAGAAACTTTTTCATTAATTTTCTGTTTATGAGGTAATAAGAGCTATTTAATCTGCCTGTTGTCAGAATTGTGGCTGCTGGATTTTTGGAACTATACGCCCAATTTTAGATTTTAACCCCCCACTCCATGAGACAGATGCACACTTTATTTCATTTTTACAATGTAAAGTTATGGCAGGTCACAGTGGACACTTGTGAAAAACATTTGCACAGCATCAGTGTAACTAGACTACAGTGTTCCGACTGTGGGCTCATAATGGAATAGCCATCTTCAGTATTTTGAGAATCAAAATATTGCAAACAAAACACCACAAATGAGTAATACAACATACCAAAAATGTCAATTTGCAGCAGATGGTCTCTCTCTCTTACATCCAGCAATGTGGGAGCTCTGCCTCCAGACCACTGACCTCTTAATATACTCTAAGGCTGCACAAACTGGGACAAAAAAGAAATGTATTAAGGCAATAAATTCATTTTTTTCCTTTACTACAAATAACCTGACCTCAGAGGCAGCATCCAAACAACTAAGACTATTGCCTTAGATAACACAATGTTGCATCAACATTACATTATATTATTGTTTTAATGAGGCATGTCATGTCATGTTAAGGGTCAGCAAAACAAGACACAGCAAATCACAGTGTTTCTCCAATCACATTACACTCTAAATTCATTTTGCTTCCACATCCTGAAGTCTGCTTCTACACTAGGGGATTACTTGACACTGTCCCATTTAAGTAAGGTTTATACTTTGCCTAATTTTAAATATATAAGCATCTTAATTGAAAACAGAAAATAATCTAAGACATATTAAGTGTATCTAATATTCTTAACAAAAAAAAAAAAACAAGACTTGGCATAATGGTTAAGGTGTTTGCCTCATAGACACAAGGTACAGGTTTGGTTTTCACCCTTGATACAAACTGGCTAAGGTTTAAACTTGTCCACAAGGGCAGCTAGCCTAGTACTTACATATATATTTACATATACCCTATTCCAGCAATGGATCATAGTTGAATGGAGCCCTGGGCAGGGTAATGGATCAAGCCACACCCCTGCAGCCATTCTAGTGTCCCATTATTTGGCTATTTCCCCCAAGTTACCATAAACATTTTTCAAACCTGTCAGTGTACATACTATTTTCTTCTTTACTTCTGCAATAATTACAGATGTTTGGATTTAATTTAAAACTTTTATTTCAGATTTTATAGCACAAAGACTGACAGACATTTGCAAAACAAAACAATAGTCTCATAATGAAAACAGACCTAGCAGTAACAGTAAACCTCTCTGCCCTTGAAACCCACATTCAAGGAAAATCCATCTGGCCAGTGAAGGATTAAGTTTACTTTTGGGCTGTTTTCAAATCATAGGCCTCTTGCACACATTTTTAGGACCACGCATATATGCATGCATTCTTTGATTTACGTTATTGAGTGTATTAAATTATATTTCTTATATAATACAGTACCAGTTGTTAGAGTTTGTTTTAAATTTGTAGTTTTGAACATTTTTCCAGTAAACAATGAAAGAAAATGTATGAACCAATAATGACAAAGCTGCCCATTTCAGAACATTTCAGCCATAAAAGGCCAGTCAAACTTCTGTCATTACAATCCACCAATATTAATCAAAATGAACAATCTCTGCAGAAGTAAAAGTCATCTGAATAATTCCACATTGAAGAGATCTGTAACTAATGAAGAGACTGCTACTAGCAAAAACATTATTTATTTATTTAATATTTGGTTACTTGGAAAGTTCGACTGGAACAGGGCCCATTTTCAGTAGAGGCCCAGGGAGAAACACTCCAGATATATGTCTTTGGAGTGTGGGAGAAAACCGGACCACCTGGAGGAAACCCATGGAAATACAGGAAGGACATGCAGACTCTGCACCCCAGCTGAGAACTGAACCGCAGAACCTCTTGATGTGAGGTGACAACACTAACCACTGCATGACTGTGGTGCCTGCATTTATATTTCAATATTTCATCTACAAAGTCATTGCCTACTGCCCTTGAAGAATAAATTGCCTATATTACATAAAAAAAATAGTAAGCTGGTAATATTACAAAAGGGAATGGATGGCAAACCAACAGGTTCCCAGTTGCAAAGCTGCTTTGAGAGTCCTGCTTTCATTTTTAACCACCTTTCTGTTGTGTGACACTGCAAAGGATCGTTCCAATACTATATTCTTTTGCAGAATGTGGTACTTCAACAAGGAGACTGCTAGTTTTTTTCCTGTAAGCCATTTTTTTTTTTTTAAGTTGGTTCCCCAATCACAGGAAGAAGATTTACTTCAAGGGTTTGGTTTGGAAGGCGCTATTTGTTTGGTTTTATTATTATTATATCAGGGAATACAAATGCTTCCAATGCTCTACTCATCAAATCCCAGCTGACTCTGTCAAATGTTTTCTCTGCATCAAGACCCGCCAACAACTAAGGTATTTTCTTACATTCTGCTTCTGTCTGAATCATCACTGTTCTATTAATGTTGTCAAATATCTGCCACTCCTCCATAAAACCACACTGATCCATATCTATTCATTTTAACAACACCTTTGCCATTATTTTAGCTAGTATAGATATAAACACTTTATAATCATGGTTTAAAATTGAAATGGGTCTATACAAGACTTTTATCTGAAGAGTCTTTGCCATCTTTAACAAACACAGCCACCACGGCTTTCTTCCAAGATGTTGGTGATTCCCTATCTTTTAAAATACTATTAAACAAAATATCTTTATCATTTTCTTCCCTCCTAATTTATAAACTTCCACAGGAAAACCAACTATTCCTGGAGACTTTCCTGAAGATTGATTATACATCACTGTTTTTATTGCATCACCTCCTCTCTTAACTTTTAGTTGTTGCATCTTGTCTACCTCTAACCTTGGCATAATTAAGTCTTCCATAAATATTTCCATTTGTACTCTTTCATGATTTCCACATTGATCTGTTTTCTATAACTTTCATAAAATTTCTGGAATATCTCTAAAACCTCTCCAGGACCTCTGGTTATTTTTTTCTTTTGTTATAGGTTCCCTAAGTTTGGCGACAACCCTTTCTACAGTCTTGCCTAAGTTGTTGTGCTAAAGGTTTTTGTGCTTTGGAGTTGTTAGCAAAAAATAGTTGCTTAATGCAATCTTTCTAAATGCATGCATATTATCCAGATACTCCCTTGTTTTCTCTTTAGCACTGTGCATTTGCTCTTCCTCTTGTTCTGTGAGATTCCCCTTTTTATGCAGTACTTTAACCTTTGTCAGACCCGCCCAAGTCATTTCTATTGCCTCTTAACCATATTTCTTTCTCTTTTCCTATGATCCTACGAACCCTATTTTTGAATTCCATTTTCATTTATTCCAATCACTAGTTATAATTTCTGAAGATATTTCTATTTTCCATAATAACTCTTGAATAATTTCCACTATTCCACTACCATTTCTTTAAATTCCTCTCTTTTTAAGAGGAAGGTGGGAAAGAGACAGTGTCTTGTTTTTACTCAATTACCCTGCATTTTTATTTTAATTTTTATTGGTGCATGATTAGAAATACTTATTGGATGTGTGCCGAAGCTTTCAATTAAATGTACATATTCCTGTGAAACATAATTTCTGTCTAGTCTAGCCTAGTTATTGTACCTTGGGGAATAATATGTAAATTTTGTTGGAGTTCCTAATACTGAATTCCCATCTTCCATACCAAATATGTTCATAAATTCATTTAGAAATCTACACTCTTTTGTTATATTGTGCCTTCTAGGTCCCCCTGATACATTCTCATCATCTAGTACAGTAGTCTTGTGCACTAAATAAATTAGGTAGTTAATAATTTGGATAAAATAAGGAATCATTTGATTATCACTACTACTACTTCTGCTGTAAAATTCAGAGATGTCTCTGGTTGTGGTGACAGACATAAGTATGTGGACATCTTCTCAAGTAGCATACTTCATGATTTTATTAAACGTTTTGGCACTGACATGTCGTCCCTTGACCTAGTTAAATACTGCTGATGGGAATTCTCCCCACTAAAACTAACATGTATATTATAATCTGTAATAAGGTTGCCACCTTATCACAGAGACAATTAAAAAGCTAACAAAATGTAATACCTCTTTATCCTATCTACCCAATCATCTTGCCATATCCATTTTGTGATATAAATGGGCACCTCTCTTCATCACTTTGGAAAGTAGGATGTGTTATTTTTTACTAATCATCCTTGGACACAATCACATTACTAAGTGATACTTCAACAAAACTGGATGTCATGAGGTGGTGACTTTAAAAACTGGTCTCGTGATATGAGTTCCTGAGAATTCAAGACAGAGTGAAAAAATGGGTTTGGGGGAACCTTGTTTGTTAATTATGACTGCAGATCCAGTTTGTTTATTGCAGTAGGTGACCCCAATCACTTTACTAAGTCTACTTGAGGCCCACCTGACTGCTAAGCCTACTGTAGCCTCCAGATTTTGTCAGTTTTGTTAATGGCATCCAAATTTTATTTTCTGATTTAGCGGCTCTTCTGAAACTATTTTGCTTGGACCTCTCTGACTCTGTCACTGTTGTTGGGGACCTCAGTTTTTGTGGATGCTTTTATGGGTTTGACTTTTTTAAATCCTGCTAGACCTTCCAATTCTATTAATCCTGTTGAAGTTCCCCTCCCCATCAATCCTGCTGGGGACACTGTTTTTGCTAATTCTGGTCCCCATATCTGTCATTCTCCTTATTCTGTTGTAGACACATGGTTTTGTTAATCCTGCAGGGTCCCGAAATTGTATGACCCTGCTATCCATTCACCTATTAAAAGCACTTGTTAATGTGAAGCAATTCTTGAATAACTCTTCTACTTAGAAACAACCACAGTGCATTTAGTTAGTTGATTACTTGTGGTAACATATTACTTTATTTTGTCTCTATGAACAAGAAAAGAAGTGTTTTTAGCAGAAGGAAGTATTAAAGTTTGGCACAATGATTTTTTTTTGCTGTTTTGTTCTGCATTAAACTAAGAGAAGTTTATATTTTCTCAAAGTGTGTTAGCTTGTTTTATCACATTTTAACTACTGAGTACACTTCATATATTTTTTTTGGGGGGGGTAAGTAATGGGTGGCATGTTAGCTTGTTTAATCTTTTTTTTTATTTTTGGGATAAAGTATATGGTAACATTTCTATTGTAGTTAGGATATCTGGTGCCCTGTGCAATTCTCCATCCTGGCACCCCCCTCCCCCCAAAAAAACTCTAAGTACTTAAAGAGCACAAAAAAGACAAAAAAAAACTCTGCTCTGAAACTATAGCAAACCATTTGCTACAAATGTAACAAGTGGATTGCTACAGTTCAAACCACACATCAAGTGCCTCAGCACTTCAGCCTTGACTGCAAATACAGAATTGGCATTCATTTCTGAATACTGATACTGCATTTGTAATCACTGCTGAAGTACTGAAGTGCTTCTCGTACCATCTGCATTTGCCGATTGCACCCCTAACAACTTGTGCCCAGGACAGCCACATTCACTTCACCCCAGCTACACCTCTTCACCCCTATAATTACAACGTGTTCAGTATGGTGCGCATGGTAATTTTGCTTGCTTATAATTAGTGGGGCGACACTGTGCATAATTTATAAAACCATTTTTACCTTGTTCTTGAATGACTTCATGAATGGTTATTGACTGAAATGAGTTGGTCAGTCAGAATGAGAAGAGGAAGTGTGTAATACATAATGACACGAATAGTGTTTTAAAATGACCATGGGATTGATTAGATGAAACTTACAACCAGGCATGGGTATGAAGGATAGTACAGTGACCATGCTTTGTGTGTAGCTGGTTACCTTGGTGTGGCATTGAAGTTTGTAACAAAAATACAACCACATATTAGTCTACACATACTGTTTGAAAACAAAATATACCTGCATGTGAGTCATCTAAATTAAGGAAACTTTTATGTATTAAGAAAGTGCAAGAAGGGGGTCAAATACATGTTAGTCTACATATGCTGTTTGAAAACAAAATGTACCTGTATGTGAGTCATCTAAAGTAAGGAAACTTTTATATATTAAGGAAGTGGAAGAAGGGGGTCAAATAAGGTAGGATGGAAAGACAATATATTGATGGAAAAGGTAGTGGTGACTGGGTGACTGGATAACCAGAAGAGGGAAGTGGTGGATGGGGTGCTGAGATAAAAGCTACAGTACATTGTTAACAATAGCCTTACTAGTTATTTGCCCTTGGATGAGCATAACATTGATCCAAATGGATCAGTGCCCTAGCCAGGTAAAATGAAAAAAAAAACATAAAATAAACTGAAAGATTTCCATTTGTTACTATGAAAATGATTTTGTATCAGAGACACAAAGAAACATTTATCATTTTTTTTCTGAGCTGCTCTGAGGTATTATCAGTAGTGTATAGACTGTTATAATTTTGTAATCAGTGTTATTTATTTATTTCATTTATTATTTATTTAACATTTCTTTACCGGGAAAGTTCGACTTGGAACGAGCCAATTTTCAGTGGACGCCCAGGGAGAAATGCTCCAGATGCATGTCTTTGGAATGTGGGAGGGAACCAGAGCAGCCAGAGGAAACCCACACGAGCACAGGGAGAACATGCATACTCCACACAGAAGGCACCCCAGCTGAGAATCGAACTGGAGAACTTCTTGCTGTGAGATGACAATGCAAACTGCTGCACCACTGCACTGTTATGCAGTATAAATCTCTTAGGGGAGGTCTGGCAATTTGTTTCGTTCACATATATATATGGCCCTATGTCACTAAAAAAATGCTAACATTAATTAACTTGTTAATGAATCACCACTTATTAAAAGCAATAAAAAAAAAAATCAAACAACAAAAAATGCCACATGTCCTATCTCCCACTGTGTCATTCCTCCCAACTTCCATAACTCTCTCACAACCCTACCCTTTTGCACTACATATCCCTCATAGAACTCTGACTCTGGCACTAATACTCCTGTTCTGCTCCCTAAACTTTAAGGCCCCTCCTGCTCTCTAAACCTAAAACTTCCCTCCTAGTTCCTTAACCTAAATTTCCTGATTATTCCTTAATCCTAAATCTCCCCTCTTGCTCCCTAAACCTAAAGTTGCTGTGCATTTTTTGCTTTTATTACTCGTATCATTTATTGTACGTAGTTTTTGCGAATAATATGTTGTACCTTGCTTTCTTTGCACTCCTATGCTAAGACTGAAATTGGTCCTTGGGGATCAGTGCTTGCTCTATGCAGTTTACCAAATTTAAATACATTTCAAGTTTACTCTAACAACCAGCTGTCCACTAATGAAACACTAAAACCAGGTGTCCCCAAGGCTCAGTTTTAAGTCCATTTTCTGTTTTCCTTATTCATTAATATTACTGATGACTTACCTTTACTTGATCTTACCTTCTACGCAGATGATATTTTATTACTCCTGGCAAACAGATGTCCCACAGTCCTGCAGTCTCAACTCTACCAATCCTTATTTGATATTTGTCAGTGGTCTGAACAAAATAACCACCGAAGTTGTTGTTGTGTCTTTCGGCTTATGGGGTTAGGGGTTACCACAGCGGAACTCCGGTCCGCTAATGTTTGGTAGTGGATTTTTACATGCTGAGTTACCAGCCCTGATGCACAACCTTCAACGAAGACACACCCATTCACGTATGCCTCCACACAGAAGACGCTCTAGCTGAGAATCAAATGGGACAACGTCTTGCTGTGAGGCGACAATGCTACCGCAGCACCACTACCGTGGGTAAAATAACCACCGAAGTAAACACAGAAAAAAAATTGCGCTTTTTTTACTCCCCTCATACAGCCTCTCAACTCTCTGCCCTTATTATCTCAGACAGTAACAACTGTATTATTCCTTTTGTAACTAAGTACAAATATTTAGGTAGGTGTAACCCTTGAATCTACTTTATAGGTTCATAGGTTCATAGGTTCATACTAGGCTATCTGCCCTAGGGCATTTATAAGCCTAGCCAGAATGTGTTTGGCTTTCGCCACCCATTTTAAATTTATTTTGCTATGCCCTTTTTCGAGGTTAGTATACTGTGCCTTTGTCTAACAGTGACACAGAAGTGATACCCGGGGTAAACCTACGATCTCCCATCCACTCATCAAGATTCCTCTTGAAGAGAGTCAATGAGGGCCTCTGCCTAACCTGGACTGGGATTTTATTCCAGAGTGAAGGGAGCCTCTGGGTTATGAATCTGTCCCTCCAGCATGTCCTATTTATTTCAGTGCTGAGGTACAAGTCTCTTGAGCGCGTAGCTCGATGGGATTTGGATTTTCTGAGGTGCAGCATGTCCATTAATTCCGGGTTGGACATGGCTTTATATGTCAGGCACAGATCGCCTCTGAACAGGTGGTATGCTACTGAGTAGAGCTGGAGTTTCTTTTACCGGGCAGCATATGGCATCTGTTTGAGCCCTTTGATCCTCTTGGTGAGGTACTTTTGGGGTCTTTCCAGTTGCTGCAGGTGTCTAGTAAGGTACATCCCAAAAGGGGCATTGTACTCAATTATGGGCCTGATGAGGGATGAGTAAAGAGGCACAATGACCTCCCCTGATCTAGATGTGAATCCCTTCATGATTAGGTGGGCTATATAAAATGTTTTTCTAACCACTTTGGCCACGTGGTTGTCAAATGAGAGATTGCTATCAACTTGGGTCCCCAGGTCCCTAATTACTTCTTCTGTGCTTAATGGATTACCACCTATGTGGTAATTTGTGGGCACTTTGTTTTTGCCAAAGGGGATGACTATACACTTTTTGGCATTAAGCTTGAGGCCATGGCTCTGGCACCAGTTGTCTGTTTCTATGAGGCCCTTTTGGAGGATGCTTGTGTCGGCTGGAGAGTCGATTATGGCGCCCAGTTTGCAGTCATCTGCGAACTTGGTCAGCCACAGTCCTTCCGTGTTGGCCTGTACCTCTGAGAAATATATACCGAACAAGAGAGGTCCCAGGACTGAGCCTTGTGGGACACCACTTCTAACTGGTTTGGAGTCTGACATGGCTCCAGCAATTCTAACCATGTGGGTTCTGTCCTTGAGCCAGTTTGCAATCCATCTAGTGACATAAGGGTTTATATTTAAGCTGGTGAGCTTATCTATAATGCCCGAGTAGGGTATCGTATCGAAGGCTTTTGCGAGGTCCAGGTAGGCTGTGTGGACCACCTTCCCCTCGTCAATGGCCTTGGTGACTGTTTCAAAGAAATCAACCAGGTTTAAGAGGCAGGATCTGCCCTTAACAAAGCCGAACTGGGTAGGATCCAGTGTCTGTAGGTCCCCAATATCTTTATTTATGAGGTCCATGATGATCCTTTCCATAGCTTTGCAGACCAGGCTAGTCAGGCTTATGGGCGATAGTTTCCAGGATCCGTTGAGGCACCACCTTTATGGAGAGGGACCACTGTTGCTGTACGCCACTCTTTGGGCACATATCCTGTAGTAAGGCTGAGACTGAACAGTAGTTTTATGTTTGGGTTTAGCTCTTCTTGGAGTTCATGTAGGATGCAGCCTGGGACACTGTCTGGTCCCATTGATGCTGTGTTTTTTGCTTTGGAGAGGGCGGCTCTTACCTGAGCATCTGAGATGTCAGGGGGGCAGCACTCTGCTGGGATAGATATTTGCCCTTTTGGTGGGGAGGGGGGTTGGAGTTTGTGCTGAACCTGTCAGCTAGGATGTTGGCAATGTCTGTGGGTTCGGTGTATTTTTTGTCATTTTGGACTAATTCTGAGCATATCTGGGAATTACCACCCAGGTTCCTAACATAACTAAAGAAAGCCTTGTGATTATCCTTAGTGTCCTGTGCAATTTTTCTCTCGAAGCTGGCCTTAGACAATTTTATGAGTGCCCATAGTTTTTTGCTAATACTGATCAGTGATGCCTTCCCTTTTTGGGATTTTGCTCTATCATTTAGTAGCTTCCTCCTTCTATTGTATAGTTTGTTTATGCCTGGGGTCCACCAGACAGGACGTCTGCCTTTGGAGGATTGGGTCTTGGTTTTATTTGGAATCGCATGATCCATACATTCCTGAAGGTGTTCATAGAATGCATTTATAAAGGATTATGCGGTCTGGGCCGTATTTTCCACAGGCCCGGGGGCTTTGAAGGATTCCACCTCGGTTTTGAGGAGTGTGAAATTTGCTTTAGAGAAGTTTTTCACTGTGGTTTTCTGGGCAGGGGGTGGGGTCGGGATGTGAATATCCAGTGAGATTAGTTTATGGTCTGATCTTACCAGTGAGGGATACACTTCTGGTCTGGAGCATAGAGTCCCCATGTTGGTGATGATCAGGTCCAGTATGTTTTCCCCTCTTGTGGGAGTGGTAACAAGTTGTTCCATAGCATTTGAGTTTATAAATTCTAGGAACCTTTGGGATAGGGTGTTGGAGCTAGAGTAATGCTCCCAGTCTATGTTTGGGTAGTTGAAGTCACCCAATATAATGGTGTTTGGAGAGACCTTCATATTTTCCAGTGTTCTCAGGAAGGCCGAGTGGGGTTCCTGGGTTTGGGAGGGTGGTCTGTAGCAGGCTATAAACTGGAAGGCAGTTTTACCCACTGTTAGTTGCACATGGATAGTCTCTGATGCTTCGTGCTTTGCCACCAACCTGGAGGTGTGGGTATCTTTGATGAATATCGATAATCCCCCTCCTTTTGTGGTTTGGTCCAAGTTTTGGGGCCGAAATGCATGGTATGAGGTATAACCTGGTAGTGCTGGGGTGCTCTCGGGAGCCCTGAACCAGGTTTCTGTTACTGCACAGATATCGATGTTCTCCATGCTAAGGAGAGTTTTGAGTGCGTGCATCTTGAGGTTTAGACTTCTGGCATTGAGTAGCATTACTCTTAGTTTCTTATCCCTTGTGATACCTATGGAGGTGGGTTTGTCTTTTGAGCCTTGCCTAAAAAAGGCACTATGGGGGTAGCAAGAGCCTTTGCCAATATCTGAAAGCCCAGGGGTGACAGGTGCAAGCCGTCCCTAGCGAAGCATCATGGCTTGTCGAGCATATCATCCCAAGCTGACAGGCATTGGATCCCCTTTGAATGACACTAGTACTTAAGCCAATTGTTGAAATTGATCATCTTGTCTTCATATTGTGGCATCATTCTTGGTGAGGGTAAGATGCTACTCAAGGTCAGGGTCATACTGGCCTGGGCCACATCTTGTCTTCATATTGTGATATCATCCTTGGTGAGGGTAAGATGCTACTCAAGGTCAGGGTCATACCGGCCTGGGCTACATGCTCAGAGAGATCCTCTATGTCTCTTTTCATGTAGTCCAGGGAGGTACATCTCAGGTCATTCACACCAGCATGGACAATGACTGAGTCATATTTGTACTTGCCTTGGAGTGACCTGAGTGCTTGTGTTATGTGGTGGATCCTAGCACCTGACAGGCTGCTCACCGTGACCTTGTTCAGCCGGGTGAACGGGACGTCAGTGTGCCTGACGATAGAGTCACCTATTACAAGTGTATCAGGTGTGTTGTTTAGTCTTAAGGGCTGTGACGTTGCAACTCACATTAATATTATGAATAACATCCTCACTCAAATAAATGATGTTATAGAATCACATCATACTGCCCACAAAGCACTAGCCAAGAGTGTCCTTCTCTGTAAACTACATTGTTGTACTCTCTTTACATTCTGATTATAACACTCAGAGGCTACAAGCCCTACTTGCTGATGTCCATGTACATCACTGCAGCCTTCTAAATGACCTGAATTAGCTACCCATTACTGAAAGGTCCACTTATTGTCAATGCACCTTACTAAATAAAACTTTAAATGACAGCTACCCCCCCCCACCCTCCTTTATCATCATTTATCACTGTTTAGTGTGACATGTACAACTTCTGTATATTCTCTTGCTGTCATTGTTAGGTATATCTTTCTTTGACTATCACTGCTTCATTATACTTGCTTAAAATGCTAAAGTTTGACTGAGTATATTTACTATAATCAGACTCATAAACATCGTCTAAGAATATGCATTCCCTTTGCTTTTTTATGTTAATGCAACTAACTGTGTTAATGCTTGCAGTTATAATTTACTTTATATTAACCTTAGCAGCCTCATATTGTAAATCTTTTTCTCCCTGGGCTTTGATGGAAAATGGGCTCTAATCACCTGATTCTTTCTGGTCAACAAAATAAACTAAAATAAATGCAAATAAATGTCAATAATATAGTTGTAATCAATTTCATTTGCTGATATGCTCATAATATGCTGATAGTGACTTGAAAAATAAAATAAAAGTGCCGGTTTAAGGAAGGCAGAAACAGAACTGGCAGCAAGATAGAATTAGAATTTCGACTTCCCTCTCTGAACTTTCTGCTGTTTTTCTCTTAAAATGTGCAGTTAGCTGGAAACAAAGAACAAGTGAGGGCTATAACACTGTAAACATTTTAAAGTGAGTAGCAGCTGGCTTACTGAGTTAAACCATTCTTTACTAGTACATGTTTTAGGGGACAATATTTTGTCAGATCATGCATTCATCTGAAGCATTTGAGATCCTATCAGAAAACAGAATTTTCTAAAGACCCCGTGTTGTAAAGTTTAGAATCTATACTAAGCTTAGAATTCCTTCAATAACAGATAAAGAAGAAAGGCTATTAAAAAGATCTATTGGTGTGGGACTGTTTTATTTATTTATTAATTTTTATTACATTTGTTTACAGGGATAGTCTGACTGGGCAGGAAGCTAGCCTTTTTCAGCAGAGGCCAGGGGAGAAAAGCTCCAGGGAAATTATACAATATTACATAAAGAGCATAGTAAACAGAGGTATGCAAGTAATCAACAAACATGCAAAGTTTAAACAAAGTATCATTAATTAATAGCAAGAACATGCAAAGAGCTCTGAAACATATTTGGAAATTAACTTAGTGGAAGGAAAGAAAAGGAGGAAAGAGGTGACAGAGAATGTTTGAGGACAGGTAGAAGTAATAAGAGGGAAAGGTAGAGGGCAATCTGAGGATAAAGTGCTTGGAAACAGTAGGAGAAAGTAATAGTAGTGAATTTAAATAGTGGTACGCGGTATATACATTAGCGGTAGTGGAGACCCATTAGTGTACTCTGGAATACCAAGTACACAGCAGTCATAAGCAGTTGTGTTACTCATGTTGTTCCGCTTTCTGAAGTAATGCAGTCCTGTTTATACTTGTGCATCCATCTGTTATGCCACTTGCTGTAAATGTACTACCCTTCTGTAAATTGTTTTGTCCTGTTCCTAGGCCATTTTTGATAGCGATCTTTGACCAAACCACCCATCTGATTATTAGATAAATTCACAAATAAATACTTGCAGAGCTTGCCTTCAGACCTGAAGAATAAAGCTAAATGAATGAAAGAATGAAGGAGTGAAGAGGTTATGGATCAAGAACTTTTAAAAAAGAAAAATATACATATAACAGGCATGGCACTTCAGAACATTTAAATTGACAATAAGTTAAAAAAAATAGGTCACTTAATTACATTTTAAAAAGAAAGTAAATAATACTGACCTACTGGCTTGTTACTATAGACACATTAGGTAATTTTATATTGTATTTGCAAAACAAACATGCTATAAATAACAGTTTACACGTGACAGCTTTATTTTTATCGAGTATTTAAAATGCAGAACGAATGCCACTTTTGTGCACTGTCTGTCTAGTTTTGCACAATAAAATCAGGCAGCTAAATGGCAAAGATCTTGCACCTGAAACCTACAATTCTTATAAGCTGTACTTGAAAATATCACTTAAATTCTCTAATGCACTTCTCTAGGAATAAGAAAACACAGAACAAAACAAAATTAAATAAATGAATTAAAAAAAAAAACAAGTCATTGACGGGATTATAAAGAACATAAATGATCATACCACTACATCACATTTATACCAAACTGTCGCAAGTCTGTGCAAAGCAAGAGTTTAGATTGATAAGTAAGCTCAGCTTTGAATGGACTGCAAAGGGTATGAGGTGAATTTAGTTGAACTAAAAAAAGTGTTTTAGGAACAAAAGATTGGTTCTGTAAACAAACAAAGTGACACATGTAATTCTCTCACAAAATAAAGGAAAAGAATTTCAAGCTTGGCCTCAGGGCATAACGTTTGCATGACACATATCAAAGCAAAAGGCCAGTGAGTGGGACATACATCCATGCCTTCCCCTGTGGTGAAATGAATTTGAAACTCAATTCACCTCCTGGGGACTGTTCACTTCTCCTGGACTCATCTGCAATATGGCCCAGTCTTTCTCACTTCTACTGCTGTTCAGTTGGGTGTATGGCTGCTGGTTAAGAAAAAAAAAAGGCAGAAACCAAGGAATACTTTGAAATGCAGCCCTTTGTTAAATTCCTTTCCCGAGGGTGAGAAGGCTATCAAACGCCTCAAGGTAACAAATGACTCTATTCAGCATGCCACACAAATGACCTTATAAACTCCCAGTGGATTTCAATGGACAATTTATCATCATTTACATGCCAGCTGCTTATTGGTGAGGCTGTAAATGCAAATAAAACAATAAATATCAAATGCAGTTTCAAGTCCGAATATTTTTGAAGACTTAGTTGCATTCGTGAAGCATTAGTTGTATTTTACAGGTAATTTACTTATGCTACCTTTTCTTTCTTTTTTCCATAATTTATTGCTTGATTTTAAACTTTTTTGTTAAATTATTAGCAGGATACTCCATTGATTTTTATTGTATAATTGCTCTTCTATTGCACAGCGTGTGTTGGGTTTGGTGCAATATGCATTTTCAAAAGACAGTAGGTTCCTTTGACTTAAGTGCAATTTACTGGAACAAAAATAGATCAAAACCCCTTTAGTGTGCAAATGCTAAATGTGTGACCTTTGACAAGCCCTTATCCAGATAATATTTATTTATTTGCAATTTGTTAACCAGGTAGGTGTGTAGGTTATACAATATCCTAGACTGCCTAGTCCAGAAAGATGGAGCCTATATAGAAACTTAATAATATAATGTGGAATGTCTCCATTATGTAACTGATTTAAAAATATATGCCCTGTAAAAAACTGATTTCCATGCATGTTGGTATGCTTCCCTGATAAAATGCAAGCACAATACTATGAATGGGCAGCAGGTAGCTTGCAAACGTTGCTAATAACTTCTATAATGTGTATATCTAAGTTACTTTATTAGACAGTGATGCCGGGATGACCCTGAAAATAGGCACTTTTGCCTAATGGATGTGAGCAGCTAAATTAATAAATGAACATTTGTGAGTTTTAAGTCAAACTGTAATTGACCAATGTACACAGGTAACATTTAATGCATCTATACAGACTGAAGACAAACAGAAGCATGAGATTGTCTAAAACTTTCAAGCTACCAGCAAGGTGAAATGCTGAAAAAATAATGCCCAAAACACATAACAGCAAAGAAAATCATCTTTAAGGATTTTATAGCAGGGGGTCAAGCTGCCCTGCACCCTCGAACTTATATATACCAACTCCATGGTTCACCAACTTGAAGAAAGGAGAAATTTTCTAAAACAAGTGTGTCACTGCTGGTGTAACCTTAGAAATCGCACCAGGAATGAATTCCTATTGGAAACAGCAATCAACATTTTAATTTTCACCCTTTTTTTTCCTTGGGATACTGACATGAGAGGAATTCACCTCAACCATCTGTAGAGGATCCACTTAATAATGCTGCTCCCACCCCCATTAAAAACAAAGTAAAATCCCAGTCTTATCTTAACTCACTCTCTTTGCAGCCCGGGGTCTGTCATATAAGTAGCTAGCAAAGTAATCAAAAAGTCTGATGTGTCTTTAGCATGAATTATACATTTATATATCCATCCATCCATCCACAACCCCTTTTCCCATTTTTGCACCTGGGGTTGGGGTGTTAATTCAACAGTTACAATCATCTAGACCCATAGCAAGCAGAAACCCAACATTTGTATTTAATAAGATGCTTAATAAACAACTAAACAGTCTACATTGATAAACTCAAAGCTTCAAAGTCAATCTGTCAAAAGTGGAAGGAGATATTTTTCTATGCAAAATGGTAAATAGTACTACAGCATTTTAAAAAAGAGCATGTTATTAGAGTAAAAAATACAAAATGTGAGACACTGCTTTATCGTTATATTCTCCAGTTCAGAACAATATTAGAATGGTAAGAAAATAAATAAACAAATAGTGGCAATCACTTCAAGGTGCAGCCTATGGAATCTTAAATAAAAGTTAAGGGACTAAGCTATGAATTAAAGACATCCTGTAGACTAGGGTTTGAATTCTATAGCTTTTTTATGTATATGTGTATGTATTTGCATAAATATATTTATTTTATTTATTTATTGTCGTTTGTTAACCGGGTTGGTCCACCTGAGTCAAATGCCCATTTTCAGTGGAGATCCAAGGAGAAAAGCTCCAATTACAATTACAGACATGCCAAGAAAAAAAAAAACAGTAATTAATACAAAGACTAAAAATTAAATAGTAATATTGACAAGAAACATTTACATAAAATGAAATCAACAAAGACAATATATTTATATATAAATTTCAAAAAATCCAATACAATAGTGGCAGGATAATCTCCGAGTAGGAATATTTACAAGAACCTGATTGTAGATATACTGTAAAGAAGAGTAAGAAAGAAAGATGGATAAAAAGAGAGAAAAACAGAGTAATCAAAAGTAGCATTTAGCATATACATACACACACACACACACACAGACGTGTGTGTGTGTGTGTGTGTGTGTGTATGTGTGTGTGTGTGTGTGTGTGTGTGTGTGTGTGTGTGTGTGTGTGTGTGTGTGTGCATGTCTGTGTGTGTGCGCACAATTTTTCCTGTTACCGCTCAATGTGCAGTAACCTGCCCAATTATCAGGCTACTTTTATGTTAGATATGTGTTACATATGTTTACTTAGGCATTATTTATTTATTTATTTTATTTTATTTGCCATTTGTTGACTGGGTTACTTTGGCTGGGCAGATGCCCTTTTTCAGTAAAGACCCGAGGAGAAAAGCTCCAAGATACAATGTTTACAATTAGTAACAAAAATGAATTACAGATGTATAAAAAGAGAAAATACAGATATAAACAAAAATATAAAATGAGAATAAAATTATGTGTAAACATTCTTAAAAAATGCAATTAATAACATTACAATAACATGTAGTTGAATATAATTGTATGGTAAGAAATAGGGGAAAGAGGAAAGGCAGGACTAGCAGATAGGCAGGTAGGCATTACTCATTATTGCCTATCTATCTTAAAGCTCTGAAATGTTACCAGTGTGTTTCGTTTTCTTCTACTGCTTGACTTTTGTGATATTGCTGAATTCACTTCTCATTGTATCATCTACTCTCAGCATATCTGCTTATTGCTATATTTGCCTTGTGGCCTGATCAGTGGCTGAAAAGGGACTTGCACCAGCCCACTTACCTACTTAACAAACAAACAATAAATAAATGTCAAACTGCACACTGAATACTCTTTATTTGCTCGACAGCTAGTGACTTCAAGTATCCTTTTTGGTAGCCATCTGAAATGTCAGAACTTGCTAGTGTGAGTCCTGAAACACAGGGAATGAGATAGCCATTTCTGAGAATATTGCCTTTTCTCTGAGGTATAGCAATCTCAGAGTTTATTTATTATTTATTTATTTAGCTTTTATTGACTGGGTTAGTCCCAGTAGACTAATAGCCTCTTTCGCTGGAGTCCTGAGGTAGTATTTATACTGCTAGAAGAAATTTGTCAAAGGGCATTGGGAAACTTCCCCTACTGTTTTCATTAGATGCCATGGAATCTTTTACATCCACCTGAACTACCACCAGCTCAAGCAGATGGGGCCATGTTTTAATATCTCTTCTGAAGGACAGCACTTTCAGGAGTGCAGCAGCCCCTCCTTACTCTGCACTGCAGTGTCAGTAATAGATTTACCTGGTGTCCGAATAAAGCCCACAGCCTTCTGCACCAAAGATGAGCATGCTACATGGTGTGCCACTGACATTACAGTTGGTATATATAAGTTCAGCGGGTGTGGGGAGCTTGTTCCCCCACATGAGGGGGTACAGGGGAGACAAAAAAAGATTAAATTAGAAGAAAGATGTTCAAGATTCGCTCTTCTTCAGTTTCAGTATTTTTTTCTTTTGGTGTGTTGGCATTCTGCATTTTGAGTGCCGACACTTCAGTAGGAAGCCACTATTTTCAGTCATGTCCTTGTTACTATAAGAATCATAGATTTGAAGTTAAGCAAAAATTATATTTGAAATGCAGGACAGTGTCTAGCACAGTATAATGAAATATGCTGAAAATGCAATTTGCAATCCAAAATTATTCACAAAAAAAATTGAGGACTTATGGAAAACACCAGTGATCACATTTCTACTTGCTACTGATGATTCGTATCCAGCTGAGGTGAAATAACTAAGCAAATACTGTGAAAAGGCTAGCCCTTAAAGGTCTGATCATAATCTTTGGGAATGCAACAAAGAATGAGAATAAGTCTGAGAAAATAAGTTAACCAGATCAAAGTTTATTTATCCACTGTGTAAATGTGTACCTGCAGCTAACACGGTTGGCGTAATGGTTAAATATTAACTCACTGACTTATCACATTGAATTAGTGAGCATTAGGAACTGAGCTTGGATAATCAGTGAGGCCCACTGGATACTGAAAATTCCAAAGGCATGAATTAATATACCTGAAGAGCCCAGTAAATAAACAAGTGCACCTATGTATGGCCCAAAGTCCGTGTGCTGACTGAAATATTTTACTCTCGCCTCTGTTTCCTTTCTCTTCCATTTAATGCCCAGCCTGTTGGGCATTACTGCTTGAATATCTTCCTTTAATGTTTTTACTTCATACCTAATGCATCTCTGATTTTACTTGGAACACATTTATTTTAATTTATTTTATTTTTATTTTTTATTTTATTTGTCATTTGTTAACTGGGTTGGTCCAACTGTGCCAAAGGCCCATTTTCAGTGGAGACCTGATGCATACCTCTCAACTGTACAGATTTTTGCAGAATGTCCAGATTTTTGGCTCATATTTTTGGTCTGTTCCTCATAAAATCTGTGATTTTCTGGCAAATTACTGGGATGATTTGTGGATTAAAGTCACTAAATAAGGACATAAATTTGAGTTTCAGACTTCATATCCTTCAGAAAATGCATGTTAAAACAAATCCTGTTACTTTAGAAACTTTCTAAGCTTATAAAAATACGTCCTGATTTTTGGGCCTTTGTCCCCCCATTTTGTCAGTCTTTGTCCAGATTTCTTCCACTGAGAGGTTGAGAGGTATGGACATGAGGAGAAAAGCTCCAATCAACATACAAACATACAATAAAAAAATGATACAAAGTACAATTCCCCAAACCTGAGAAGACAAGTTCCAGTATACATGCAAAAGCGCAATACCTTAAAAGATACATGGAAAAATTCCCATTACAATAATATACAATGCATTAAAATGTAATATAAGTTCTATAACAAAATTATCACCAGGAAAAAAGATATAATGGTGGTATAACAGCAGTAAAATATAATTTTGAAGTTAAAAGTTCCATCTGCATGATGCCAGAAGTGTAAAAGCACCGTATTACATGTCAGATAGCAAAGGAGAGAAATGATGAGTGACCGTAAGAGAAATAGAAGGAAATAATTCTAAACGATTTGAAGAGGAATGATACAAATAAAGGGGAGGTAGAGACTACAGAGATGTCAAGCGGGAGCTTATGTGCACCAGATATACTTTAATCTGTCTGTGAAGAAAAGTTATTCATCTGTTGTATAAGTTATACATTGGCCATAAATATAAGCACAAGTGATTATAGGTATGCTATACTTGTATTTCTGTGCCACATTGTGACATGCATTGGTAGAACTGCTGTATGTGATGAACGGGGGTCCTTGCATGCTTAGATTTCATCTTTCTATGTGCTATAAAGAAGAGGTCTGTATATAAAAACTAGAAGTTATATAAAAGTTAGTGGTGTATACATGAGCTGACTACAAAATTAGATCACAACTATTTTAAAATAATTAATTAGCCAATTGTATTTCCTCCCAGAATGTCTAGGTAGGAAGAATCCATTTTCAGTGGAGTCTAGGGTAGGAAGGTTTCAGTAACAATAAAGTATCTAAAGTCAATACACAAAATGACCACCTTTGAGACATTGTGAGATGGCGTTCAAATGATTCAGAGCAGTGTGGACTGTCAATGACATACATCATACATACACAGTAAGTACTAATTCATTGCATTATAGTTGTAAAGGTTATTTTCAGAACATACGACATGAGATAAGTGTATAGGTATCAGATGATAACACCTGAGGAAAAATGTTTTTTCAAAGAACTATGGCCATTAGATGAAATAAATATATCAGTAAATTATGTAAAACCTTTACAATGCTCTTTTCATTTTGAGAGAGCTAATGCCCATATACATAACATATACAACTAAAAAATGCGCTGTAGAACTTAAAAATATGTAAAAATAATTTTAGAGAATGGCACCTATGCATCAGAAGTCAGAGGTCTGCAAATAACTTACCAAAAATTGGTAACACTTAAGGACTGCAAATTAAATTTGCATCAATGGTTATTGAAGTTTATCTGAAACGTGTATATAGACTGCAAAGTTACCTGGAAAAACTTTTCAGTAAGAGAATATAATGTACTAAGACAGAGCACAGAGACAACTTCTGTATTGCTATAGATCCTTCTCCCAAAGATATATTGAAGACCTTCTTTTCAGGGATGTATCTTAAAGCATGAAGTAGTTTGTTATAATAATGAGCAGTAAGAATCCAATATTTATTCCTTGTTTTTTGGAATTTGTACTAACCGCACAGTAAGCATTCTATGCATAGCGATGCCTAGTGTGTACCACACTAGAGTATAAACCATAGCAGGACATTTGGAAGTGTACAATTTTTTGAGTAGATCTCAAAATTGCAGTTCTAACACCAGCCATGAAACTAGAAGGTTCTGAGCTGTGGTGTGCCGAACAGCAGTGTCCTGCAAGAACTCTAGTTATCCTATTGTAAAATAACTTGAGCTTATGAAGTAGAGGAGACAGTGGGTTGGATAGAAGATGTGCAAGGGAGTTAGTACGCATTAGCAGCAGATAAAAGAGTGCAATTTGAAAAATAATTTGGCTCTATACAGCTTACTTTACTTCTTGCTGGTTATGCACAAGCATTATGTTTTCTTTTTGGTCAAGCCATAATTGATCAGAGTTGACATAATTGGTAAACTGAAAAACTAAACCACTGAGTACTTAAAAGGTCCCAAAGAACACAAACTCGAGTTATAGACAAAAAGAAAGTTTATGAAGTGCTTTTCGTCAAATGCAGTGATTTGACTTCCTCAGACAACAAAACAATTCCATTCAAGTTAAAAAGATGTTTAAATACATTCAAAAGGTCATATGACTCAGTAATTTACATAATAAATTAGTAACCATTAAAACTACTTCATCCTAAATTCTACTAACCTCATTTATACAATTTCTTATAATTAAAAAACATTTACTATGGGAACTTAAATAAAGCTACTACATTCTAGATAATATATAAACATATATAAATGCATGTTGTATATAAATCTAATATAATTTATTATCTCTACATTCCTCGTGGTATACTTGGTAACGTTTACCTGTTGGTTAACTATAAAACCCAGACACAGTGTGTTCTTTATAATAAAAATATTAATGTTAAATAAAAAATAAGTATAAATAACAATACCAAGAGCCTTATTTCTTATCTATACAAATTCTTAAGTTTCAGATAAGACTGAATAGAACATTTCTCATTTAGCCCTGGAAAATGGTGGGCATCTAACCTAAGTTGCCACAATAAGAGTTGACATAATGTTTGGCAGAGGATTTTATTTATTTTTCTGTTAAACAAATAAGTCCACTGGACAAAGTGTCCCTTTTCAGGATCGACCCAAGAAAACTATCTGGTTAAGTGACTTAGAGTTACACAATAGATAATTGGGGTTAGAAGGAAACAAACCCTGTACCCTTGATTACAGCAAGCAGCTTATTAACAGCTTAAAGCCTTTAACCTATGCACCATCAGCCGGACTATGGCTCTATGCTGTTAATGAGCACTTGTGTCCGGTGGGCTTATCCAGTTAATACATGAACAGCGATAAATACATACTTGCATACATACATAAATAATGACTAGCAATACCTGTTCTCTGGGGATCATTTAAAATATATTTGCTGTATTGATTTATTTTCCCAGTTGGAACTGATGTATTTTATTTACTGCTTATTTAATACTTCCCTGTGCTTGATCTGCTGTATATGTTTTGTTATGTTTTGTTGTCTTGTAATTTATTATGCTCCAGAATTACTGCCTTAATTACTGTAATTCTCTTCACTTTTGCTAGATCTTTATATATATTACTTAACTAATACTCATTTCCTTCTTTTCTTTGTTACTGTATATGCTTTTGGCTTGCGGAGTAGCTGCAACTTGGATATTTTGGATCACTCCATTGATCTGGTTAGGAAACATTACATAAATAAAGAAAGAAAATACATAGATTACCATGAAATAATTCATACTGGATCAGTTTTAAGCAATATTTAATGGCATTAGAGGGTCTCATTTCAATCAGCAAAGGCTAAGACACAGACAGAGAAGTATGTTTAACCCTTCTGGGCATTTTGGAATTTGTCGGTGTGCAGTGTGTCACAGATAAATCTGAAACTAGAACAACAATACAGTCGGTGCTTCATGGCAGATGGTACTGGTCCCTAATGGGGAAGGCAAAAGCTGTTTTTTTCCAGCAGATTTCAGGTTGCTTTTTTATTGTAGTGTGGCTTCACCAAACCTCAAAATCCACTCATGATCCACACATCTCAATGCTGAGTGCCAAAAAGCTGAAAAAAGGCCCAAAACATAGGAGAAGAGCAAATCTTAAAACAATCACTCTTCTCCTTAAAACTTCTTTTTGTAGAGAGGGCAAGCCCCCCTGCACCCCTATGTGGAGGTCAAGCCTCCCACATTCCATGAACTTATATATACCAACTCTGAAATCACCATACCTCGGAGAAAAGGGAATATTCTGAAAAACAGCATCTTGGACTTAGTATATGCAAGTCTGTTCTTTGGCCATTCAGTCTCTGTACTTCATTTTCAAGTGGTTACCTAGTTAGCTTCTTTGTTTATCAGGGTGGTACAATGATCAAACAGATCATTTGCAGGCACAGCCCAATTAAAGAAATTCACAAAAATTAAAACAGAACTAATTCACAAACACTGAATAATCACAGAAGATACAGAGTCTAGCAGACAATTGAATCAAGCAAATATTTCTTCTTCTTCTTTCGGCTTTTCCCAGTTAGGGGTCACCACAGCAGATCACCTGTCCGCTCATGATTGGCAGTGGATTTTTACTGTGTCGAATTGCCAGCTCAGCGCCCAGTCTTCCACAGAAAGCACACACATGCACGCACTCATGCCTAGGGCCAATTTAGAGTGTCTAATCCACCTACAGAGGAAAAACAAATGTAGATTCATTTTAGTAGTAAAATGGGAGGTACGCAGCTGGTGAGAACAGAAGGTAGAAGTAGAAGTGATGTAGGTGAGGGAGAAGCTAGGTGATGTGTCCATCAGAAAAGCATTTGCAGTTAGATTTTTGATGAAGATGACTTTTGAGCCTTACTCTGAAAGTAGGGAAAGAGGGGATGTCTTTTAAGTGAAGGGTGCGGGACTGCCAGAGTTACAGTGCAAGAATGAAGAGGAAGTAGTTGGTACAGTGCCGTTTAATTGGGGGGGGGTTCTGGAGTGAGGGAGTCAATTTGGAGAAGTTGTAAAAATTGTAGTGATGCAAAAAGAGTTTAATTTTTAGTTATGGAGTTGATTTTGAGGAATCCATGCATCTGCTTTATATTATACCATCTGGATATTCAAATTTTATTTAGTTTATATATTTTATTTTTATTTATTTTACTAATATGTTAACTGGATAAACCCACTGGGTATAACTGCATCTTTTTAGTGGTGGCTGGGAAGCAATGTTTGATTAAAAGAATTGAGGTGCTCAGAGTCACATGGAAGGCAAATGGTGACTGTGAAGATCATATCCAGGACAAAAGTATGAAATGTACATGCGGCTCATAATCTTAAACTCCATGCTAAACTGCCAGGCTAGTGACAGTGTAGTGGCAAATGCTTGTATAACATTGACTATCAAATAATATTAGTGAAGATGTGACACCTTGCTGATACTGTGGCTAACCCCAGCAGATGTCTCAACTTATCCTTGTACTTGGAACATTGGATGTTTTCCATCTGTTTACAATTATTGATCCTTGTATGTATGGACAAAACAACAGAGTCATCTCCGTGTGAGTATTTCTTGGTTTCTTCATGTCACTCCTATGCTTAGCTGACAATATATTTCTTTTCCTCTGAGAATAAGTCTACATATAGGTGGCTGACATATCAGGGAAATAAGCAACCTCCTTTTGATGTTCCCTTTGGGACCCACTATTTGTACCATCCTGCTAAACAGATGCCAGGCATGCAGTGCTGTAATCCATTTCCTTTTTGCCTAAAATATTTCTATGCCAGAATTTGAGGGGCATCTTCAGCCTACAGTGGATTTCACCAGGGTGAGAAGATTGCCTGTAACCCTTCTAAGGAAAGAATAAGGTGTCATAAGAAGTGTTAGCTTGTCCTTCAAGACTAAACCACAGGTGACTCATGTCTTTCCCTAAACACAGAGGATGGGAATTGTACATAGAAATCTAACTTTAACTGCTGTGGATGAAATATGGCACCATCTGTTAGGATGGGAACAGATACTAATATGACTTTTCAATGGCATCAGCTAGTCCACAGACTTGTGCCTACTGGAAGTATAACGGACAAAATCTCATATACCAATCAAACCTTTTGAGAAAACATGTTCTATATTTCTGGAACTTATCGCATTGCTTTGCCTATCATTGTAATGCCATTTTCTTTACATAAAGGTCATACCTGTCTCTGATACAAGAGAATATGATTTTTAGAACGCAGAAACTTATTTGCTGTATTTCATTTACTATTTGCAACTATGTTGATAGACTGACCTAACAATTAACTTTTTCTCCTGTTGTGACATAAAGCAGAAGACAGTTCAGTAAATTACACACAGATTATAACATAATGATATCATAGCATTACACATTAACAGCCATTTATCGTACAACATTAAGGTGTGGGTTAATATTTATTTATTTATTTTAATATTTTGGTTGTTTAACTTCTTTAACTTTTCTGCCATGACCTGGGTTTTTAAGCACAGATGTTTACATGTTACATTAAAGCATAAGAACTTAATTAATGTCAGTGGGCTTTTTTTACAGAGTTATGCATATTATGGTATGACAGTTACATCAATGTTCATGACTTTTTCGCAGAGTTACACGAATAACATACTTGTGTAAAATGATACATTCCAAGATGAGGATTACATCAATGTAGGAGAGTTTCATTTCAGAGGTTAAATAGAATTATATAGCTATAGAAGGAAAATTAATTATCCTGATAGAGTAGGACAACTGTACATATACTCAGTACCCTATTGGCTGCTTTAATGAGATCTGTCTGTGTCTCTCTTTTCAAGCAGTGAAAGATCCAGTCCTGTTTGACAATCTATTTCTGTGCAAAGTCAGTGGCTCTACAAACACCAAACTAGGTACCTAAATCTATGCCAGCAAATAAGCAAAACTCTTTGGAGAGATAGGTTTCTAACTCAACATATTTTCAACCTATGGGATAAGTTATAACTCAAAAGAAGTATTGCTTTAAGTACCTGTAAGGCTAGTCTTGACGATTGAATAGGGAGTTACATATTTACACCAGGGTTACCATATACAGCCCTGTTTGAATTGCGAAGCGAACATTATTAAGTACTTGAAAAGGGAGTCATGAATTTGTTATTGTATTTGCTTAAAGGTATATATGGTTAGGCATCTTATGGTCACCATGATCGGTTATCTAATATTATTCCTGTGCCAGTGAGGTGTACTTTCAAGAGCTATTGAAAGAGAGTTTGCTTTTTTTGTGTATTTTGGATGCTAGAGTATTCCATGCTACAGGAATGGTTTTGCAAGAAGGCTGTTCCTGCTGTTGCCATGGTATATGGCTGGGGGTTCTGGTAGCTGTATGGAGTCTTGACTTCTTAGGTTATACTGGGGACTTCTGACTAATAGCTTATTGTTTAAAGGCACACAGTAACTTTCATTTACTCACTTGTAGGTTAGAGTATTTAGTATAAAAATGTGATCTTGCCCAAAATGATAACTGATTTTCTGTATGATACCAAAGTTCAAAGTGGCTTTCCCTCTCATACAATCAATGAAAAAAATAAGTATTTTGCGGTTGGCTTTTTGTAGGTAGCAATATTTTGTTGGGAATTAGGACAGGTTAGTGGTAGTCCATCCATACTCAATATGTGGAATAAGGATATTTTTGTTATTGATGCTTAAGGTTCAGTTACTAAGCAGTTGGAAGATTAAATAGGATATTTTTAGGTGCTTTAAAACATTGTCAGCCTATTTTTCTGTATCTGCCAAAGAATAACTTGTTATCTAATGAAATCCCCAGACACCTTTGAGCATTTGCAAGTCTCGATCAAGTTCCTAATACCACAGTAGCAGTAATTTAAGTATTGACAGTTAAATTTTTAGAAGTTTATTCTATATCTGTTAACTGTTTATATAATGTATTGGGTGCTTTATGCCCTCTTGTAAACACAATATGAAATGCATACAGAGTACCACTTCTGTCTGGGAGATGATAATGTAGATTAATGGTAAACAGAAAGAATAGCATGTGTCATGTGAGACTAGTCTTGTTGTACACCATCTTTGAGTTAACATTGGTAAAGCATATTACAAAAGTCCTGTTACGTAGGTTTGGAACCATTGATTTACTTCTTCAACAAAACCAAATATTACCCAGCTATTGAACTAGTAGCTAATGGGCCAACATTTCCAGGGCATATTTAAGATCCAGGAAAATGGCACCTGTGATTAATTAGTTTTGTATATTACTATATATATGGTTAGTTAAAATGATATAACTGTAGCTGGGACAGAATCCATGCTGTTTGTGTGAGTTTGTCTTGTGTTATGTATATGAACCTTAAATATGTAGCTCTAAAATATCCCTTCAAATCAGGTAACCCTAAACCACCTTGTTCTATTGGAAGGCTCAGCTTATTCCAAACAGATAAAATCCTTTAACTCTTTATTAATTACTGTCCACAATTCTCCTTTGGTTTATAAAGCCTGACCTGTATATAAAACTAAAGGGACTAAAAACATTTTCACTGCTTGTATCTTGCTATTCATATCCATAAACAAGAACTGCCAGTTTTTCAGTTTTTGTATTATCTTTTGTTTGGTCTCTTCCTACATATCCTTAGCTGACATAACAGAATCCTTTTTAACTCATACTCCTGAATGCATCATTTTATTGTATCTCATAAATATGGGTATTGCTGAACCAATTCATGTGTGGGTACATAGTTCATAGCTATAGCCTTTGTTTTGTTTTCATTAATTTTATACCCCTTAAAAAACTTGAAACTATCTCAGAATGTTCCGCAGCACTGAGATTTTCTTTTCTAGTTTTATTATAGTACAAAATAATATCATCTCCAAATAATGCAAATTTTCTTGATTATCATATCAATTATACCCTTGAATTTCTGAGTTTCTTATTTTCTTTGCCAATGGCTCTAAATATAACACAAATAACAAATGGGAAAGAGGACACCTGTGCCTGGTTCTTCTGTTCAGACGCAATTAATCAGACAGGAACCCTCCCATTTTAATTTTTGCCTTTGATCCCTCATATAGCCTTCTAATTAACTTTATTATTATATCAGTAAAAACAAAATGAAAACTCCAGCAAAGCCAGAACTTCCACTGAGTGACCTCCCAAACCTCCTGTATCAGAGGCACATGGGATATATGCAAATGATCCTTATGAACATCAGGTGTTTCAGCTAATTGGCAATTCTGAATGCCCATGACTTGTTTCATTGTTTTAATGGACAATTTTAGGCTAATAAAACCAAACCTCACTAGCTGTGGATATGCATATTTTGGCCTTGTTATGACCTTATCAGCACAGCACAAGCAGAGTGTTTGACTAAACATTAGAAATCATAAGGATCATTTGCATATATCCCATGTGCTTCTGATACAGGAGGTTTGGGAGGTCACTCAGTGGAAGTTCTGACTTTTCTGGAGTTTTCATTTTGTTTTTACTGATTGGTTTTTCAGTGACCTTCTCACTCATTGTTTTAGTTTATTATTATATCAGGGAATGCAAATGGTTCCATTGCCCTGTTCATAAAATCCCAGCTTAATCTGGTGAATGTTTTTTCTATATCAAGACCCACCAACAATAGTAGTATTTTCTTACATTCTGCTTCCCTTTAGATCATTATTGTTCTATTAATTTTGTCACATGTTTGACTCCCCTCCACAAAAGCACATTGATCCATATCTATAAATTTTTGAAACACCTTTGGCATTCTTTTAGCGATTATAGAGAAAAACACTTTATTATATGTCACCATTTTATCTCAACTCCACCCATCTTTACGGTTAATTGTTGAGCCTCATCTACCTCTAACCATGGCATACTTAAGTCCTCCATAAATATTTCTATTTGTACTTTTTCTGGATTTCCACATTCCTCTGCTTTATACAATTTTTTATAAAATTTCCAAATATCTGTAATACCTCTACAGGATCTCTGGCTATTTTTCATGTTATAGACTCCCAGTGTTTGGCAACAACCATTTCTACTTTCTGTTGCCTATGTCATTGTGCTAAGATTTTTTATGCTCTGGAGTTGCTATAAAAAACAGTTGCTTAACAGCAATCTTTCTGAACTTGTGCATATTATCCAGGTACTCCTTTATTTTTTCTTCAACACTCTGCAGGGATTTAGGAACTCATGCAGACAGTAAGCTAGCCTTCAACCAACATGTGTCCAAAGCAGTAAGAAAATCCTGTGTTGCTCAACTTATAAGTAAGGGCATGGCATCTAGGTCTACAGAAGTTATTATGCTACTGAACTTGGCCCTCAGCAGGCCTATCATAAAGTATAATGTCCCCTTCAGTATGTACCTGACCAAACACATGTGGCAGTTGGAACGACCACAAAGGTTCCTTCCAATTTAGAAACTATAGACCTAATCATCTCAAACTTTAACAACACTGAAATACCATTTACTAAACTAACAATTAATCCAAAGAAACATCTGAACATAGTGGGAACCTACATCACACCTGGGAATAATCTGACTACTCTAGAACACATTTGAAATAGGATAGCAACATCCCTCCCTCAGAAAACAATTATAATGAGTGACTCTAATGTGGACTGGCTCTCCTGCAGCTCTCAAAATCACACTGACCACATTAACCTGCACAGTTTTTCATAAACAATCCAAACTTGTACTAGAGTAGACAAAACATCAAATAAACATTTAGTTCTAGCCTGGATTCTTAAAAACAGGTCAAATTTATCCCTACACTCAGTCTGTCTCCCAGACAGCCTCAGTGACCATATTCCAACTTACATTCTCTGATACCGAATAAATCCACATAAACTTACCACTTACCACCAAATCCGAGATAAGAAAAGATTTATCCCCCAAGACTTCATAAATACTTTAAAAATATGCAATTGGGCACCACTCAATGATCTCCCTTTAGATACTGCAATTGAATACTGTAAACTTAACTTTCCTTAATATCCTAAACATTTTGGCCCTCCCAGAACAATAAGGATAAACTCCAATTATGCCCCCTGGCTAACCAAAGAAACAAGATCTCTGTTAAAAACTAGAGATAAGACCTGGGAGAAATGTCTCAACGACAAAACTACAACTAACAAACAAACATATCTAGAACTATTAAACAAAGCTAAAAAAACTTTGAGACAGGACAACATAAATTACTATAGTAGTGTCCAATTAAAAAAAAAAATCAAGGAAACCCACAAAAATTCTGGGCTGCCATGAAAAATATCCTACAGCCAGGACAAACTAGTACTCCCTCCCCAACACTCACTGATACTAAAGACAACATAGCCTCACAATTTAACAGATACTTCACTGAATCCATACTAGCCCTCACAAACAATAATTGTTCTTCCCCTACCCAAACTCACATAGTACCCACACTAGATCCCAATAACTTTTCTTTCCATCCTGTCCCAATAAACACCATAGTTAAATATCTCAAGAAAGCTTGAATGTACTACACTTGCTGCTGACTATTTACCTGCTGAATATTTAAAAATCTCTGCAGAAGAAATATCTTATCCATTATCCATATAAATAAATTGATTCATCTCAGAACAACAAGTCCCTAAAATATGGAAAGTATCACATATCATCCCACTACATAAAAGTGGAAACTCAACAGAATTATCACATTACCGGCCAATAGCTACACCATCACCATTATCAAAAATATTTGAGAGGTGCATCCATTCACAAATCTTGAACTAATAACCAACAATCTTCTGTCTAACACTCAGTATGGTTTCCATCCTAATCATAGCACTACCACCGCCCTTGTTAACTTTACTAACATTATTAATTACCATTACAATGATGGCAGTTTAGTTTCCTTCATCTTTCTTGATCTGTCCAAAGCTTTTGGTACTGTCTCCCATTCTAAACTCTTAACTACACTCTTGGAACTTAAACTTAGCCATTCTGCACTTACTTGGGTCCAGCAGTATCTAACTGGACACCAGCAAACTGTAAAATAGCAACAAAATCTCTCTTAATTACTGTCTGTAACCTTGAGAGTTCTACAGGGATCCATTCTGGGCCTTCTCCTATTTATTATCTTTACTAACAATCTTCATACTGCCATCCCACTTGCCTCCATAGTTCAATATGCCGATGATTCCATCTTGATTTGTGCCATCCAAATACAACAAAAACTCCAAAAAATCACCTAGCAGTCATTTAATGCTGTGGAATCTTGGCTAAACAATGCAGAACTTATATTAACCCTAACAAAACAAAACTCACGCTCTTCTATCTAACTAGAGGTGCAGACACCCACCCACCATTCAGTATCTCATCATTAAACCATACAATTATTTCTCCAGTTTCCCAAACAAAATTACTTGGAGTGGTCGTTGACTGTAATATGAAATTCGACATACACATATCACAGACCATAAAAAAAGTTCACAAAAAACTAGGAACCTTGTACAGAAATCAACACTTTCTAAATAAATCTTCAAAGGCCACTTTAGCAAGAACCCATCTTATCTCTACACAACTATACGCCTCACAAATTCTTACAAACATTACAAAATCTGTCCTAATGAAACTTGCTGTAATAAAATCGCAAAGTTTGCAACAGTAACAAACTTCAGATCCCATCAATGTTTGGCTTTAAAACATCTACCTTGGCTCGAACTACCAAATCTACTTGCTCAAAATCTACTAATATACTAATACAATGACAGGGTATTGTGTTCCAGTAACAAATCCATCCTAAATATATCCAAACCTAACAATGCAGCTGGAGTTTCCCTTTACTCCAACTGCATAGCCAAAACTTGGAATTCCCTGCCGTTAAATATCAGAACAACTACTAACACTTCCAACTTTAAAAAATAACTTCTCAAATCACACCTATCAGAATCGTGGACCTTATATTGCACAAACCCTGGTTAGGAAATAGAAGATCTAAGGAAGCTAAAGGAACACAACCAGTTATTTTTGTATTTGAACAGTGTACCCTACTAAGCACATGTATACTTAACTTGCTTGTTTTGTACCTACAATCACAGAACTGCTATTCTTTGTATCCCGTCTAGACTATATGATTGTATCAGTGAAATATATAACATGTATTTTCATTTTGTACTTGCATCTGAGATTGAATCAATATTTGTATCTATATGTTGTACATGTATCTTACTGCTATTCATTTCTCCCTGGCCTCCTAGCCAGCCTTAGGCATAGGCCAACTAGGCGTCCGCCTAGGGCGCCGCTCTAGTAGGGGCGCTTTTCCAGTATTTATTTAGTGTAGGTAGACCAGGATAGGGGCACCAGGTGGTGTGGTGGGGGGGCGCTGTGGAGCCCTTTTGCCTAGGGCACCAGTTGACCTAAGGCCGCTCCTCCATTGACATTTTGTTCAATCGGACTTTCCCGCAAACAAATTTAAAATCAAATCAAATCAAATCAAATAAATAAATAAATAAATAAATAAAAAGAATACAGGAAGTAAGCAAAATCTCCTATGCTGATCTCCTTAAATCCCTGTCTCTTTACACAGTATCATACAGACCTCTGAGCAGTGATCTTTGCCTGGCATGAGGGGCATCTCTGGACCCTGTTTTGATTAACCTTTTTGTGCATCCGCAAAACAAACATCAAACAATTGGATTAAACAAAATCAAAACTACTAGATTAAAAGATATAAATTTTACTTGTGACATAAATAGGACATGTTGCAGAGATGGATTTGTTTCTTAGAGAATTCTCATTCTCTGGTACAGGCTCCCCATCCATCTGAAGCAGAATTCTTCCCTGTCCCTTTCCCTATTTAAGTGTAACTTGGATCAATGGATGGGTAATCGGAAATTCACCCCTCATCTGGTGCCTATGTATCTGCTGGACAGAGGCAGGCAGTAAATCATCCCATGTATAAATCACATTTGTGGGTCACATTTAGGTTGCATGCTAGGCTTATAAGGCCCCTAGTGGTCATTAACCTAGTACACACCTATGAACCTATGATATTCTCCTCTGGCAAGCTTCCTAAGCCTATAACTAAATATATGCACACAAGCATTATATTATTGCTATTACTTTTTGCATAGCATCTGAACTATCTCTGTGACTGTTTGACTAATTCTACACATATATAATTGTTGCTTTTACACAGTGAATTCACTTTATCATTTTTTAGATTCTGTCAGAAATTACTTCATTAAGTACAACTACTTGAAAATTAAACTTGACATTCATAATTTTTGTACTTGCATATTCTCCTTTTTAACCTAATGATGTCAACATGTGGCCAGAATAAGTTAACAATGCAGACACAGTGTTCCTTTCAGTCATCTAGCTCCAGCTACTTAAAAGTATTATCTGACATGGTATTCCACTTTGTACTTGTATATATGTTTAGATTCTGCTACCTGTCCACTAAGTCTCAATAATTCCTGAAAAAGTCTAACTTGCATTCCTGTTTACACGTGTGAGATGCATTTTCAGGAGTCTACCATGAATAATTACATCTTGTTTAATCAGCACACAGCTATTCAGACCCAAAACGTATAAAACCTGAGTGGAGGACAACAACACTCTGGAGGTGGCAAAACACAACAACATCTTCTGCAAGAGTAATCCTCTCTGCGCACCCAGTGTGAGGGCAAACTTCCACACAGCATGCTCTCTCTCTCTCTCTCTCTATATATATATATATATATATATATATATAAATGGCTACAGTTCAAAATACTGATTGTTCAGAATGCAGACAGTGTGAACTGTAGTATCATCAGACTGACAGTTCAGAATGGAGACACAGGTAAGTCTATAAGTATGAGTGTTGTGGGTTAGGGTTAAAGTAAGGGTAAAGTAAGGCGATAACTTTAGTGTTATGCATGTTTATTGGTGCATGTTTCAGAGTCTGAGCCTATCTTGTGTAGTGATAGTGTTATAGATTTTTTTTAAATTATGGTACAGAGTTAGTGTTAAGATCAGGATTAGAGGTATGGTTATGGTTAGGGTTAACATGCATTAGTAAGGTGGCGCAGGGGGGGACCCTAACCCAGCACCTAATATTGTACCCTATGTCAGGAACACCCGTGGTAAGTATTTCCAATTAAATAGTAGGTGGGACTTCAACATTTATTTTTAAAGAAAAAAAAACATAAAATGTATTTTAGCAGTGTCTTTTAATCACATATATGATATTGAGTTTTCACTAACTACAAAATGTGGTTGGTGTAAACAATGCCCATATATTAATGTTAGTGATGAAGGGCAATTGTGTCGAAATTGAAGGTATGTGGGAGGATTCCTTGTACAACTGTTCTGTATATGGCAACCTGCCTTTCCTTTTATATATGGAATATGGAACAGCCCATCCATAAGAGAATTTACCAATATTCATACAGTATTAACTATAAGGTCAGTAAAAGTGCCTTGACATAATATTCTTTAATTTGCACCAGTTTTACAGGTTTTATTTAATAGTTTTGGAAAAAGTTAAGTCTCCATGGGGAAGTGATTAGAAAACCATACTGAAATTCAAAGAACTTTTGTGGTACCTTAGGACCAACATAACTATGTCACCAGGTTTAAATGACAATATTTATTTAATAAGTGCTTTAAAAAAGCAGGAATTTAATTTTTTTTAATAATAAATACCTTTTAAGCATATTAGGTTTGTGTTCACATTATGTTGAAGGATGTTTTACATTACCAACAATGGGTGATATTATAAAATTTACAAATAAGTTTATTTTTAACAAGACAGATGATGACTGGTGTGATGTTTTAGGACTGCAGTAATCTATAACGAGAGATATCTTCATGATGTTATTCTGGTTCTGATGATGTTGATATCATTAGGACAAAAGGACTCAACAAGAGTTTATATTTTTTTCAGTAAATTGTGGTTTGAATGAACTTAGAGTTGCCGGAATATGTTAGTGTATATTTTTTGACTGTTTTGGTTTTATTCATTTTATTCATTTTTACATTTCCAAGTGAGTGCATAGCTTTTCAAAAATTAGTTTTAATATTTTTATCCATCCTCAACCCTTTTTACACAATCATCTTGAGCCAAGGTTTACACTGCTGGGTGGCTAGCCATGCCTCGGTAGTTCATCCGTACCACTCACTCTTACATTCTATTTAGAGTGTCCAATCCACCTACTGCATGTTGTGGGAATGAGGAAAGAAACAGGAGCACCCAGAGAAAGCTCACATGACTGCAGGGAGGACATGCAGACTCCACACAGAAGACACCCAGGCCGAGAATTCAACCTGGAGAACTTCTTGCTGGGAGGTCACAACGCTAACCACTGCACTACCACAGCCCTGCCATTTTTAATATTTTTATATCTGATCATTTTAAATCTATATTTTTTGTTTTGCTGTTTTTTTTTTTTGTTTTGATATATCATGAAAGACTGAAAACTCAAAAGAGAAAATTACAAATGGTAGAACAAAAATGAGTGAATCACAAAACACTGAATAAGTGTGAGTCACAAAAAAAATAATATTTCTCTTCTAGTAAAATAGCCCAATATCAGTAAACCCCAGCTACAAAACTGAGATCAAGTCTTGTCTTTGTAGTGGTACTGCTCGGGGAAAGGGTTTTTTTAATTATGTAATGTGTAGGTTTAGGAGCAGTGGTAGGGTTAGGGTTACGGTTAGTGTTAGCACACATGAGTAAGATGAACTGAGGAGAAGCTGAGTGTCAAAGAGAGATAAGAAATTAGGAGTGTAAAGAAATGGAAGATGAGTAACAGGGTTAGGGAAAGGTTTTTAGGTTAAGCAAGGGTTTTAAGATAGAGATAGTGAATGGTGAAGTGAGAAGGTTGTTAACTTAGTGAGTAAAATTAGCCTTGTACAGAGATTATTTGAGAAGGGGTAGGATATATGCAATATTTATAGACTGTTTAGTAGAATCATCTGAGTTAAAAACATTTATGCCAGTTTAATTAAGAGTTGTCAGTCACAAGTGATATTGAAGTTGTGAAAGGTTATTCAGGGGTTGAGCAAGAGCAAAGCCAACAATCTGATAGGGGTTTCTTAAGATCAGTTTTTGAAAGTGAGGAGTATATTAGTTAACCACTGTGAGAGTGAGGATTTGTTCCATATTTTAGTGACATAAATTGAGCATAAGGCATCTTGAGCAACCAGACTACTATAGTTTCTTACTTGATTAATGATGTGGACAACATTGAGAAGGGCAGTGATAGTACTGTGTCCAGGATGAAAGGAGTAGGGGGTGAGAAACTAATGGTCAAGGAGATGTTGGAGAAGATGTCAGTGGACACATTTTTTTCTAGGATTTTGGACAAAAGACATAATATTATAGTTGGTCTAAAGTTTGAGAAATCTGTGGAGTTTCCACCCTTATGTAGTGAGAGAATGTATGATTTTTACAAAGGGATTGGACATAGGATTCACTGATTAATCTGTTTATTGATATGAATACAGGACAAATTATAACATCTGCAGCAAATTTAACATTCTCTTTGGGAAGATCCTCTGGAGCAAGAGTAGTGAGTTTTATTTTTAAAGAGTGAGTTGATGTGGCTTGTAGTGTGCAGGTAGCAGCTGGTTAATTGTTGATAGGTTTTTGAGTTACTGGATTTTTTTATTAAAGTGGTTACAGTATCAATGGAGTATGAGTTACATTTTGATTCAGTCTCTGATGGTGTGCTAATAGGGATTAATTAGGTTAGTCTTTCTTCCCAGGAGATAACAAATGTTTAATGGATGACCAGAAAAGCTTCCAATTACTTTGATAGGGTTCATAGAGTATATTGTAGTATAGTTTTTTGGTTAGCTGTAATTTTGGTTTTGGTAAATATTTGTAGATTTCAAAGTTTTTCTGTGTTTTGTACTGGGACCCAGTTTTTCAAGCCTTTCTCCACTGTGCATGAGTTATTTGTCTGATTTGTTTAGCCAGAGGGCAGGGTTGGCTTTGACTCTTTTTCTTTCTAATAAATCTTTCTATTCCCTGTTCATTAAACATGCTGAGAAACACAGTACTTCATTTTGCAATGGCATCATCAAGTTGGAGCATTTTCAGGATGGACCAATTAAAATTTGTAATGTGGGTGCAAAGGTTTCTGAATTAAAACTTAATAGGTTGTGTATCAAGATGTGGCTATGAGGCTTAGATAAGGGGCTGTTTAGTTTGTTATCAAATACTGGACAATGATCACTGATGCTATATGGAGGATCTCTGAGGATGAAAAAACTTGGGAGGTGTAGAAGTAAGCATCCAGTCTAATATAGAAGCTTTATTACTTTGCTTTATCTTGTTGAGGTGTTGTTCAGCTGAGTAAAGCCAAAGCAGTTTATAGTAGAAGCAAAATCCTGTAGACTTCACCACAGTCATAGCCGTTTATAGTGGTTTTTGGGAATTTGGTAGTGAAAGGCTGTCACTTCTTTGGACCCTTAAGTAGTGCCAGTACTTTCCCAGGTTCCTGAGATCACAAGTTCCTTAACAGGAAGAGTGCTTAAATATATCCCTGGACTGCAACTACTTAATCAATAAGCCAGGACAGTATACTTCTTTAGATATTTAAGTATTGCCAATGAATACCCCGGTTCTCATGTTTTGTGTCAGTGGGGTAATTAGCAGCACACGTACTTTTGGTGCTGGAAGACTAGAAGGCTGTGGTTTCTTTTCTCACTCCAGGTGATTCATAGGTTCACAGGTGTGTACTAGGCCAATGACCACTATGGCCTTTTAAGCCAAGTTATGCATCCCAAATTTCTGGCATGTTCTTGTATCCTTGATAAATGTAAGCAGGGGCTTGGGAGATGAAACATTTACAAGAAGGGGTCTGGAGGATTAACCTTTTACATGCTGCCTGTGTCCATTAGAGACATAGGTGTCAATCCAGGGATGAATTTGCTGTTCCTCATCCAGTTGTCCAAGTTACAGTTGAATTGGGTTAGGGTGGATCTCAGCTTAACTGCTTAACTTAACTGGATGGGTAGCCTGTTCCGGAGAAGGGGTAATCTCTGGGATAGATACCTGTGTCACCAGCAGGTCCTATTTATATCACAGGCAAGGTGTAAGTCTTTAGAATGGGTAATTTTGATTCTGTTTATTTTGTAGATATGCAAGAGGTCCATCAGGGTGTAGTCCAACAATGCCTTGTATGTGAGGAATAGATGTCCTCACAACAGCCTGTAGGAGATAGAATACCGGGATAGGACTTTGAGGTGGTCTGCACAGGGCATATTATTTACACCCTGTATACTTTTAGCGAGGACTCTCTGTGGACGTTCCAATTGTTGGATGTGCCTGGCTAAGTACATAGCAGAAAATGCATTATACTCAATGACATGTTGATGAATGCTGAATATAGTGGAACAGAGACCTCCTGGACTTAGATGCCATACCTTTTTATGACTTTTACAACACAGAGCGATTTCCTCACTCCTGTAGACACGTGGCAGTCAAAGACTAGATTACCATCTTTGTGTATCCCCAAGTCCCTGAGTACTAGGTCAGCTCTTAGTGGTGTGTTGTCAATATGATAGTTACCAGTTACTTACCAGATTGACTAGGCATGACCTACCCTTGATGAAACCAAATTGGGTTAGTTGTAGTGTTTAGAGGTTTCCTATGTCATTATAGATCCTTTCCATGATAATTCTTTCCATGGCTTTGCAAGTGAGACTAGTGAGATTTGGGTCTTTAGTTTCCATGGTTTGTAGATGACCCACATATGTGCAGAAGGCTGACTGTTGCTGTTCTCCATTTGTGAGGCATGAAGCCTATTTGGAGGCTATAGTTAAATAATGATTCCAGAGGACCTAATAGGTCTTGTTTTGTGCTAATTAGAAGACATGCTAGGATATCGTCTGGGCCCAGTGTTGTAGTGTTGTTGGCTTTAGAGAGAACACTGAGGGCCTGTTCCCTGGTACTAGTAGGGTGAGTTACATTTGATGGTATTTCTTGAGGGAGATTAGGGGGTGTAAAGTTAGAGCTGAATTTGTCAGTAGGTTTGTTATATCTTCTGGCTCAATATAGGTGGCTGCATTAACAATGAGCTCTGTACACACTTGTGCATTGCCTTTGAGGTTGTGGGCATAGCTAAATAATGCCTGTGGTTATCCTAAGCCTGGGAGTCGAAATTTACCTCAAATCTGGCTTTGGTAGACTTTATTTGTCCTCTAAGTTGTTTGTTTAGTTTGATGAGTGCTTTTATCCTGCTCAGTGCTAAATCTTCTAATTTTTGCCATGATTTGTTTCCTTCTGTTATACAGACTATTGATGCTGTGATTCCACCAGGGTGACTTGTTTTTTGAGTTAATTCTCTACTTATTCCTCGTGGGTATAGCTGCCTCCATGCAGCCAATAACATGCTTTTATAGGGTTTCTCTGAACAGTTCTGCATCAGCAGCAGTCTTCTCAGGGTTTATGGGGGCTTGAAATTTTGCTAGGTTATCATGTAACAGTAGGAATTCAGCCTTAGAGTAGTTCCTGAACATTCCAGTGTTAGCTGGAGTTCCAGGTTTTATTTTTAGTGCATAAGAGACCATTTTATGGTCTGACTTAACCACAGAGGACATTATACTAGGTGGTGTTTAGTGCTCTCCTATGTTAGTAAGGACCAGATCAAGCATGTTTGTGCCCCTGGTCAGTATATTGACAATCTGGTCCAGGAAGTTTATACTTACAAAATCCAGGAATTTCTGTGCATGCACGTTTATTTTGTATATGATTCCAAGTTAATAGTGGTGTAATTGAAATTGCCCATGAATATGGTATTGTATTGGACAGTGAAGATTTCCAGTAAGCTTAAGTGCATAGCATGGGTTTCCTGGGTCATAGAGGGAGACCTATAGTTTGCAAGGACGTGGCATGGGATTTTGCCTATGGTGACTAGAACATGGAGAAGCTCAAGTGCACCATCCTGTTTGACCAACCTTGATATATATTTTTTGTTATATAAATCAAGATACCACCAGATTTAGTCCCTGCAGTGTAGCATTAGCAGCAGCAGCTGCAATGCAGCATTAGGGGGTGTTGCACTCCTGAGTGTGTTGTCATCAGAGGTCTCAACCACTCGAGTTGGGGGTTGCTCAAGTGGATGTAAAAAGATCCCATGGCACCTATTGAAAAGAGAAGGGGTCCGTTATTGAACACAGCATAAAAACGTTATTTGCATAGTGATAAAATGTACATATTTACAGGTACACACACACACACACACACACACACACACATATATATATATATATATATATATATATATATATATATATATATATATATATATGGGTCACCTTTAGATGCCCGACAACGCGTTTGGCCGACACGGAATCCGACGGGACGAAAATACCGACAACGCAGATGACCGACAAGGTGAGAACCCAACGGACTCGGTAAGTGTGCGATCGAGTGAGGGATTTAGTGTTAGGGAGCGGACAGGTAAGTGTGCGATAGTGAGGGACTGTGGGGTGTAGGGGTGGGTTAAGTGAGTTAGGGTTAGGGTGCAGGTAGGGTGTGTGTGCGATAGTGAGGGACTGTGGGTTAGGGGTGGGTTAAGTGAGTTAGGGTTAGGGTGCAGGTAGGGTGTGTGTGCGATAGTGAGGGACTGTGGGTTAGGGGTGGGTTAAGTGAGTTAGGGTTAGGGTGCAGGTAGGGTGTGTGTGCGATAGTGAGGGGCTGTGGGTTAGGGGTGGGTTAAGTGAGTTAGGGTTAGGGTGCAGGTAGGGTGTGTGTGCAATAGTGAGGGACTGTGGGTTAGGGGTGGGTTAAGTGAGTTAGGGTTAGGGTGCAGGTAGGGTGTGTGTGCGATAGTGAGGGACTGTGGGTTTAGGGGTGGGTAAGTGAGTTAGGGTTAGGGTGCAGGTAGGGTAAGTGTGCGGTAGTGTCGGACCTTAGGGTTAGGGTTTGGGTTAGGGATAGTGCATATGTTATGTAGTGTACTGTGTTGTTTACGTGTAGTGTGTTGGTGTAATGGTTTTTGGTGTTTTGCGTTGTCGGCGTTTTTTGTTGTCGGTCTTTTGGTGTCGGTCATTAGTGTGTCGGGCAAACGCGATTTCGAGGATATAAAGGTGATCCATATATATATATATATATATATATATATATATATATATATATATATATATATATATATACACATTTCTATTTTTTGACTATTTATCATTTTTCTTATAACATCCTCATTTTTATTCTTCCATAATTGACTCCCACTCCTTCTTCCACAACCATAATCTAATTTTCAGAAGCTATATCTCAAAATTCATTTTCCAATAAACAAAATTTCATTCAGTCTTTCATTAGAAATAACCCACAGTATATAAAATTAATTCTTATCTACCATTCTCACATATTATTCATTCTTTTTCTTATAATAGCCACACATAATCATATTCATATCAATATTATGTCATTAATATTCTCAAAGAAATTTTTTCATACAACTTTTTCCAGAGTTTCACAATTCTTTTACATTTCAAAAAACATACTCAGTTGCCTTCTCCTCCCCACAAAATAAACACTTCTGGATTCAGTAAGCAGCTCCACACCATGTAGAACTGCACAGACATGGTAAATACCATGGTGTGATAATTACTACATAAGCAGCTGAATTGTATGCTAATCAACCAATCCAAGATGGAGGAGCTAGTTGACAAGCTGTAAAGCAACCATGTAGACTCAATGCTGGTTTTCCATGGGAAGTCCAAAACCTAATGGAATATAGACACTGAAATGAGTTTACACAGAAAGAATGTTAGGGGCCGCTATTGCTTTAATTCATGTGTATGTGAAACATGCTGAAGTCTATGCTGCTGCTGCTGCTAATAGACCAAGGCCAAGAAGGAGAAGAGTTTTTAGACCCTGTTTAACTTATCACAGTCTACATAATGTGGAAATTGTAGAGCACTACAGGGTGGATAGAGACACACTACAGAAACTCTACAATCTCTGTCGTCCTCAACTCAGATCAAGGGTAAATTGAGGGGAACCAATACCGGTGGAGACAAAGGTATGTGTAGCACTTAGACTTTTAGCTACAGGAACCTTTCAGAGACCAACAGAAGACATGCTGGGGGTGTTACAGACATCGGCATCTAAGATCCTTCATCAATTCCTGAATGCTATGCTCCAACATACCAATGACTACATATATTTTCCCCATATACTTGAGGACAAGGCCACAAATATGCAGGAGTTCTACCCTGTACACAATACCCTGAAGTATTGGGTGACATAGACTGTACACATATAGAAATTAAGGCACCACCTGGAGAACAGGGAAGGGTGTACATAAATAGAAAGGCCTTCCACTCCATTAACTGCCAAGTCATGTGTAATGCTAAGGGAATCAACTTGAATGTGTCTGCTGGCAACCCAGGCAGTTACCATGAATCACATCTGTCACAACTGCCAACTTTATGACATGTTTTCTAGGGGTGATATCCCACAGGGTAATTTACTGGGGGATGCAGGTTATGCACTGGAACTGTGGCTGATCACGCCTATCAGAAATGCACACATACCAAATGAACTCTATAATGAGGCACATGCCCAGACCAAAAATATCATAGAGTATCTGTTTGGCCTGCTGAAGTCATGGTTCCAGTGGCTAGACACATCTGGGGGAGCTCTGCAATACAATCCATGTACATTTACTGAAATCTTCACTGTCTGTGCCATGCTTCATAACATCATCCAAAGAAAACAGCTTCAGCAGGATCAACAAGGGAAGGGGGCACACATCCCACCACCACTGGCAAGGTCAACACAGCCACAAGCAGGTGAGAAGTCAGAGAGGGAACTAGCAGCTACTGTGGATATAGGCAGACATAGGCGTTCTCAATATGCCCTTGTATTGGCTAAGAGGCAACATGTAGCACACTCACTCACCACCTAATGGACTAAAACCTTCATCCTACACACACATACATACAGTAACATTGATGCCAGGCAATGCTCACAACCTTTACCTAGCCATGTAATGGCTGTGTACTCTTAGCATCAGACAGACTCAGCCTTGAAATAAAACTGCAGCAATTGAGAGATTTACAAGGCAAGTGTTGAATCTGGAATATTAAAAAAATGTGTAATAATACAAATTAATGGCATATCCTTATATAGTGTTACTTGGTAATGTAAGTAAGTAAAAGCTGGTTGATTTGTACAGCAATGACTTCAACATGTAACAACAGTGATTTATGTGACTATGTGCCCTTTATCGAGTGATAGGCCTCAGGCATCAAAGAGTCACACATTCAGACCTCTCAGAAGTACTGATGGTCATCGAATACTCTCAGTTTGGCCTCTTACTTTTGTACTGGCAAATCATTAAAGAGAGAAGTCAGAAAATAATGACACACATTTCAGTTTCAGACTTTATATCCCTCAGAAAGATTTTTAAAATAGTGATGCAAATACTGTTTGAGTCTATCAACTGTCTAACTTTGTAAGACCAAAATATTTAAAAAGTCTCCCTATTGTTCACCCTTTGTCCAACTTTTATTTATGGCTTGGTCCAGCTTTGTTGCTATAAGAGTGTGGGAGGCATGTACACATTACAAAAATCTGTAAGAAAGCTGAACAATTAGCAAAACAGCATCACAAACAGAGATGTACTAAGCACTAATTCATCTATGCACTCTGAGCATCAGACATAAAGCTTATGTATCCCTGAATCCAAAAGATAGAAAACAAGAATATGGCATAGTTATAATCACTTGCACAGGGTGTTGGGTGTGTGTGTGCGGGGGTGGGGGGTGTGGCAGGAAGCCTAGGCTGACACAAAAAGTAAGTGAGTGAGTGTGAATATGAAAGAGAAACAGGTATGGCATGCCACATCTGGGTGTGGACACCTCAACCACTGATGGAGCAGTGGAAGTAATGCCACTATGAGACTGTGATTAGGCACAGCCACATCGGCTAACATCAGATGATGTGGCTGAACTACACCCACATGGATACCATTCCCTTGCCAGCAGATGTTCCATCACAGACATCGCCCATTCCAATGTGTCATTCATTGGATCCATTGAATTGGCAACACAGTGGAGTGGAAGCAGTCACACATATCAGCTTATGCCGCATCTACAACCCTAAGCATTTCTTTGGAGGCCCTATTGGAATGTGCCTGGACCTCCATCACAGCCCTAAATATACATTGAGTCACATGGAAAGACACAATCAGATGGAGCACTGTTAGCAGGCCTCTTCCAAGCACCCCTACCAAATCTCCTGCGTGGCACCTTGCCCACACTTTGGCTACAGCCACAGTTGACAGGCACTGAAGCCGCAGTAACTACACTACTTTGACTGAGTGTCTCACCCTCCACCTCTCCAATATCTGAGGGCTCACTGGAATGGGTTTGCATTGGCCTGCTGGCTGTGTCTGATGGGATTACAGTGCAGTTTATTTTTTACTGTATTATAACGTATAACTACAGATATAATAAAATATTATATTGCACATTGTATCGTGCAGTATATCATTTATTGTTTTATAGCTTATAACCACTATCTCGCCCTGTAGAACAGTACTGTCTGCCGTGCTGTATGTTAGCGAACGCTAGAGAGTCATTGTGCTATTATCAATGACTAAGGAGCACAGTAAAGTGGACATTGTCCGTGTATGAGCTCTAACATATATATATATAACCTCTAGCCCCTGTTCCTAAACTTACAAGCGGCATGATACACTTTTTGGTCTCAGGGTTTGCCAAAGGTTAAGAAGAGCTGTGTATGGGGAATTTCCATGTGCAATATCACTAAGACCCTCCTTTTTGTTCAACTAATAAGGGAAATGCCACATAGTTTGGCTCCTGGGCTTAACGTGTCCTAGCTTCTAAGCTAGCCTGGATTTGGCGCTTGGGCAAGAAGTATGTATAGCGATCGTGATAAAATAGCGTTAATCTTGTATTGTTAAAGGGGAGCTCTTAAGATAACCCTGTCAGAGTCCTAAAGTGCCTAGTCGCCTCTCCTAAGTTTTACACTAATACTACTATATATGCTATTTTGGTCGTATTGCATACAATGCACTTGCTTTGTTTAATCCCATGGAATCACTGCTTATACTTGATTAAATGCCAGTAACCCTAGCTATATGTCTATAAACCTGTAATGAACTGTCTTCCATCTGCTGGTTTGAACTTGAAAGCTGAGAACTACCAAACTGTATTTAATGTCTGCTTGTTTGCTAGAATTTGAATTGCTCTGTGTACTACCCTGTCTCTTAAATGTCTGTTTTTCTTACACCTTCATTGAGTCTCTTGTCCCCACTGTTCATAGGTTTGAATCATCTATCCTACACTAAAACCCTAAGAATCTACCTTCCTGGTGAAAGGACCCACTGCAAACAAACCTAACCAACTTCTCTTTGGAAAAAAGACTTGCCGTCCAGCTTAAGAACCCAGCTCACTAGGAGGCAAGGAAGTATGTGTTACCTAACAGAGTAATACTTTTCAACACCTGCTTAATATCTATTGCTTGTATGATACGCTACCTAGCCAGGATACCCAGCAGCCATACTCCCCTCTCTATTCCCTAAATACCTATACATATGTTTTTCTCATTTCTTACTCATGTGCTGTCTCCTGTAATTTATCTACAGTAGCACTCGTAAACCCTTTACCTTTTATCTCTGCTCCCTTGCGTCTGTTGCATTACAATATCTGACCACTAGATGGCAGCCTAAACTAGGATAGCCCCTTGTACATCTATCCTTCCCTATTTATTTTTCCTTTGAAATAAAAACTCTGTCTCAGGATTGAGCATTCCCCTCCTGCCCTATCTTTCCACTTACCTTCTTCTTTCCACTAGCTTTGCTCGCTGCAACCACTCACTTTCTCGACATTTTTTCCTGCTTTCTCTGCCTGTCTTTCCCAGCTAAGGCACCAAGTAGTTAGCGGTTTGATGATTGTTTCTCTCTCTTCCCTGACTTTCTCAGTTGCCTGTCTGAACCCGCTCCGTTCGCCCTGCGGGCTCACTCCACTCCCCTACCCTACCCCCAATTCCCACCCACCCCCAGTGGTCCTAGCCATATACTTCCTGTAACCCCACCCCTTCACATTTTTTGTCCTATCACACACAACTTCCACTTAATAGCACTACCTCTTATATCTCGAAGCCCCTAATTAGATAATTGCTATTCTTGGAATACTCCCTCATCTCTCCCCACCCCTTCCTATTTTGCTTATATTCTACAGCTTCTCTCTTACAGCCACCTTAATTTCACATAAATTGTATACAGCTTCTCTCTTACAACCAATTTCACTTTACTTAATTGTACACATCCTCCCTCTACCTACTCTTCCTCTTTAAGCACTCCCTCCTTTCCCCCACCTGTAGTTTTACTTACTAAACTCCTTTCGTGAATATACCCAAACTCCTTAACCACATATCCTAATGGCCCTAACACACAAATCTATACTCACTAACTTACTACTCTTAACTTTTACTCTTACTTCTCTCACAATACTATACACATTAACCTTGTTTGAATACTCCTCTCTTCCTGAACACCACCATCCCTACCAGCAAACTCTACCAATTTCTCCCATAAACAACCACAACCACAGTAACATTGCCTCCTCTTCTATCTATATATTACCTAAATACCATAGAGCTACCCATGTTACTTACTTCCATATAAAAAAATGCCCAAACAATTTCTACAAAATCCTTAAATGTATACAATATCCTCACCAACATCCCCTATTAGATGGTGATATTCATCTTAACCCAGGCCCCAATACTGACATTCCCAATAACCTACACAACCAAACACCTCCTCCAATCACTACTTTAAATAGATCCTCTAACTCCCTCCTAATAGCTCACCTTAACATCCGTAGCATTAACAATAAAATTACCCACCTACATGCACTCTTAGATGTGCACTCATTTGATATTCTCTGTATTACAGAAACATGGCTAAAGCCCTCAACTTTGGACCAAGAGATTACCCCTCCTGGATATAATATCTTGAGACTTGACCGTAAAACCAAAAAAGGTGGAGGTGTAGCCATTCTATATAAATATGAACTCCATGTTTCTCCCTTCAATGTGCTCCTACCATCAGATACCAATTCAGAAACTCTTAGTGCCAATCTTCAAATAAACAACTCCAAATCTATCTATCTAATCTGCACATATCTCCCCCCTGGAAACAATATCAACACTCTTGAAAACTTACTTAGTTACCTCTCTACCCACCTACCTCAGGAAACCATTGTATTAGGTGATTTTAATATAGACTGGGCTACCTGCAGTTCCCTTAATCCTCCCAATCATATAAATCTTTACGGATTCTCACAAAATATAACCACTCCTACTAGAATCCATAAGCCAAGCAGCAAGGAAACCACTCTAGACTGGATACTTATAAACAGCCACCGTGATACTTATAAACCAGGAACCCTTCCTGACGATATTAGTGACCACATGCTAACCTATATTATTAAACAAAGAATCCATAGCCCTACTAATAATAATTTTAAAACCTCACGTTCCAAAAAATTTTTTAACCAAGAGAGCTTCCAAAATGAACTGAAAGCATGTGACTGGTCACCTATATCTCATCTTCCACTTGATGATGCAGTGACCTACTTTAACACTAGATTCCTTCAGATCCTAGATTACCATGCCCCCTATCGTTCTTCCCGAATAAGGACCAAAATTGCCCCCTGGCTCACTAAAGACACTAGGCAAAACATCCTATTCAGAAATAAAATTTGGGCCAAATGGAGAGTCTCTAAATGTCCATCAGATCACCTTTACTATAAACAGGTAAGAAATGCAACCAAGAAAGATATTCTCAGAGACAAAAACCACTATTACCTTCACCTCCAACAAACTCATCAGCAAAAACCACAAAAATTCTGGTCTGGCATAAACAAACTTCTTCAGCCAGGCCACTCTAAAACTCCTGCCCCAACAGGTTTCAACCAAAATAACTCCAACCAAATTCCTGATGCCTTTAATAACTACTTTACTGAAGCCATTCAAACCCTAGCCAATACTTTACCACCTATTACCACATCCCCATTAATTACCACAAAGACTCCATCTCCTACCTTTCAAATACAACCGATACCTACATCACTCATTTGCAAATTCCTTCAAAAACTAAAACCATGCACCCCTTCTGCTGACTGTCTTCCAGCTGAATTCCTGCAAATAGCAGCAAAAGCTATTGCCTATCCCATCTCCATCCTTATAAATAGAACAATTTTAGAAAGCAAAATCCCCTCCATTTGGAAAGCATCCCACATCATCCCTCTACATAAGGGTGGGTCATCTACTGAACTTTCCAATTTTCGGCCTATCGCCTTACTGTCTCCAATTGCTAAGATAATGGAAAAGTGCATACACAGACAACTACTTACCCACCTTCTCCAAAATAATCTACTTGCCAACTGCCAACATGGCTTTAGGCCTTTCCATAGCACAACAACTGCCCTTCTGTCCTTTTCTGACTCCATAAACAAAAATCAAAAATAACAAAGCAGGAGACTCACTTTTCACCAACACAGTAGGGAAAATCTGAAATCAGCTTCCTACTGAACTTTCCTCCCTTGCTTCCACTATTCTGTTTAAAAAGCATCTGAAAGAATATCTTACAACTCACTGGCTATGTCCCTGCTCCAACCCAGACTGATATCTCTTTCACCTCCTGCTCTCTCTATACTTTTCTACTCTTCTGTTTTATCTCACCTATCTGTATTTCTAAAAAAAAAAAAAAAAAAAAAAAAAAAAAAAAACATTTTTTTTACCTATCTAGCTAATGTACTATGTAGCTAATGTACTGTAATCCACTTGACTATTACTATATATTGTATTGTTTACTCTCTGCAGATGCTTGGAGCTTTTCTCCCCGGGCCTCTACTGAAATGGACATGTATCCAGTTAGACTAGCCCGGTCAACAAATGTAAAATAAATAAACAAATTACAGAGAATGACTAAATGTCAACATCAGTCTCAGATTCAACCTCTGCACCCTCGACTGTGCCTCTGTTTGCCCACCAACATCATCAGAGTCTGCTGATACTCTGACTTCAAATGATAAGAGTCCCACACTTCCACTATCAGGATTACCTATGATAATAAGTGACAAACACAGGAAAGAAATTAATAGCTACATTACTACAGTTAAATATATAATAGACTAACAGTGGTGCCATTATTACAGACAGTACAGCAATACACACACACAGTCCTGACACCCACATCACACATATGGATAAAATAAATATTTCTGTGAACTGCTCATGAGTACTGAAATAAAAATGTTTATCTTACCATGTGCAGATGACTCCACACTACCTAGGCAGGATGATCCTGGAAGAAGTTAAGCAAAAGGTAAGGACACCATCATCATAATTAACAGTAAGACAGGTGGTGAAAAACTTTTGGCCCTTTATATGTCCATAAATTTAACAGAAACTTGGATGACACATCCACCCTAAGCGCATGTGCAATGAACCAGAATGCGTTGTTAACTGTATCAATTTATAACTATTCACCCAGCCCCTCCAAAAAAGTTGTTAAACAAACTTAAGTACTGTTGTCAATATTTTACTATACAAGAAATATTTAACAGTTGACATAGATAAGCTTACCTGGAAACTCCTCCTGGGACATACCTGTCCTCCCTGAAACAGCAGTACCAACGTCAATCACATGCTGTTGTGCACTTTCCACTGAGTTTTCCGGATCTCTGACAGTGGACAGGAACTCTACATTTAGTGTCAGTAGTGGCTCTCTAGCAGCCCCCCCCCAGTAACTATCTGTCCACAGGACAATGCAGCTGCTCTCCTCTGAGCCAATGAAATTGTTTCAGTGGCCATGTGATGCACCTGATCATATGTCCTGCTGCTCCCTCAACAGTGTTGACATTGTCCACTATGTGCTGACAAATTTGCATTCTTCCTGACATATCCTCATGGCCTCTCTCAAGCAGAAAGCCATTTTCTCACCTAAAGACCTGGACAATGACATCATTCCCAGGCTCACTGGAATGGGGGGTGAGGGGAATGGGATGCCTGGGTGCCAAAGTCCTAGGTGACCTAAAACACAAAAGAAGGATAATTGCACATAACTATCAAATAAATAAAAGTCCTGCTTAGATATAACACATAAGTAATAGTTTTTCAATATTACCCACTGGAGAAACAAAAAAATTCAAGATATTCAAATATAAAAATGATTTATGCAGTTGTAACATGTCACAGTCACACTCCAAGCAAGGCTGGATTCAAAACAAGGAGAGTAACAATAGCAAAGCAAACCTCTGTACAAACAATTTTGTTTGTGCCAACAAAGAAATGGAACATGGCTCCCCACCCCGAAAACAACAGGCAAATGACATTTTTCTACCAAAGGAATGAAACATTAGTGAAGTGTTATAAGTGCTATCAAATAAACTGTCCCAAAACCTGTGTACACATTTACCACAGGACATTCATTTTTATGCAATTGCCAGTTACCTCGTTACCTCTACCTGTGGCCAGCAGTCCCCTAGAAGTGTCTATGGACCATCATAGAAGGCTAACACCCCTGTGTCATTGACAATATAGGGGATTTATATTTCTCTGAAATAACAATAGAAAAGTATAAAGAAAAACACTTGCAACATTAACCTTTGTGATGAAAGTTAATAAGGCTGTGCATCTAAGAAAGTAAAATGCCCTGACAAAAATGCCTATGTCATCAGTAAACTTCTAAGAAGTGCATATAGATAAAAGTAAGCATTTGCTAATACACATATTAAAATATTTTTCGAGATGACATCTGAGCATATCCAGTAAATAACTGAAAAATAGAATCATACCTTATCAAGATCAGTAGTCTTCTGTACAGATAAATCCATGTAATAAGAATCTTTTTGTGTTTTATCCGCATAAACAAGTCTCCTCACTTTCAGGTTCCCTAGCTATGCTGTTCCATTTTTATAGTGTAGATGAGGCCTGTGACCAAAATGAATATGCAAATGACATGTGAACTCATTAGAATTGCTGAATCCCAAATTCTTGGCTCCATGTATAAGATATAAACATAGTACAGGCACTCCCTCAGTCTTTGTTGCTAATGGATTGCAACTGGGAATGATTACTAGTAGGGAGAAGGAAAACTTAACAGCAATTCAGACTCCCTTACCTCCAGTGGGTGTGTTAGCCAGGTAAGACTCACAAAGTGTAGAATATATTGTATTAAGGTTTGTAGCAAGGTTTTAAATGTAAGTAAGCAGCACGCATTTCACAGTTTTTGTTCAGTACCATCCAACCTCCCGTGCATTTGTTGAAAATTGTATATGATTGCCATTTAATATTCTCACACATTTTAAGGACAATGATACAAAATGCCTTACAGTCTGCATGTCTGAGATTACTACTTAGATACGAGAAGAAGGAGCAACATACACGGAGATAAGACAGAGCTGCATTTCTGCATGCACTAGTCATAAATGGTTGTGTGATCACTCATTGCACTACATGTAGAAACAACTCAGAAATGTACAAGTGTCACGTCTTATTAATACTGTGCATGATGTTGGATTTGATTGTATGTTATCTGCTGCAAAGTTGTTTCTGTGATAACTAGGGATAAGATACCCTTACTGTGTTTTGAAGGTTCATTGGTGTGAGTTCAAATCCAGACTTATGTAAGAATCTTTAATGTGTACCAAGATATATTTTGTAGTGTTGTTTATTTTATAGATATTTTTAATGCCAGTATTTGCACAGTGCACAGCTTGGCGCAAACACTGAAAATGGATAAACACAATAAATGTAATGTAAAGTGCTTCTTTGATAAACAATACATCAACTACACCTGTGAATGACTTTTGTGTGTAGTACATCTGCTGAACACGTTGATCCACACAGCATATACTACCTGTAGTTTAAGGTTCAAGTCCCACCTTTGTCTTTTAAGGATGAAACCTAATGGACACTACTCAAAAGGCTAAAACAGGTTTAGCTTTGCTTGTCTTGTTTGCACAATGCGTACCATCACAAAAATTTGAGGTAAATGCCCCACATGAAGCAGACAGAACACGTCCAGACTGGATGAAGACATTCTTAATTTTAAAAAGGGTACATTGTTGCATTTTTTGCTTTCCATTGTGCAACATCACTTAGCAGGATTCCACAACACCTGCAGGTTCAGAACACCTGCAGAGAGGAAGGTGACAGTCAACAATTTCAAAACAGATGCATTCTATCAATTCTGCTGTGCATCGCTGAAACAGGCTAAGAGACATTGCACTCTGGTTAACACACAGAAGTTAACAATGAATAGGAAAAATCCAACTGTTATTTAAATATTTCTGTGGCAGCAGGTGTACATATAGGGCTGCAGTACAGATGGGCCTTGATTGTAATACATCATATTCCAAATATTTTTACTGTTGTTCCATTTCACTTTATATTAGATATCATATAAAAAGTTAAATATAATTATAAATAACAATAACAATAAGTATGTAGAGCAGTGGAGCTCATATGAATTATATGTATGATTGAGGTTATGCGGTCTACTATTTTTCTGTAATTATAATTGTTCTATCTAGCCTTGGATCACCTTCAGACTTCAATAAGACTCATATAAACACATGCATGTATAAACCAGGACCTTATCAAGTCACAAATATACATGCTTAACCCTTCTATCTTTCATGTGTATTTGCATATAACTCATGACTATGTGGAAAAGCAATTCTTCTGTGGCAAAGATGAAAAATCACCACTGTGGAAGAAAATGTTTTAACTCTTATGCATATGTTTGAATCCCACATTGTAAAAAACTATTTTATCACTGTATAAAGCCAAAACAAAAATGTGTCAGGTAATGAAATATATGCCCCAGTACATGTCTGCAAATTGAAATCACCTAACAGTTCCAGCAGCAAGCAACTCTCAAACTGTTCCCAACTGTTGCATTAACCTTACCATTTAAAAAAACTGCTTTCATCTTTGTTTGGCACATTTTGTTCTCTGCTTAGTATCACTCAAATATCTATTTATACCTCTCTGACTGAATTCATTGAATTCTGCTTTAATGTATATTTTCTGTATATATTATTGTAATCAGACAAACTAGATTCCTGCTTTTATGTGTATATTCTGTATATGTTACTGTATTTACTATCTGTAACACTGTTTATACATCTGTACCAAATAATATTTATTTTTTTCTGTATCTTTATTCTTGTTGGAGTTTTCCTCTCTGGGCCTCCACTGAAAATGGGCTCTTTTAGGCCCAGTGGACTTTCCCGGTAAACAAATGTAATAAAATAAAAATAAATAAATAAATAAATGTGGTTGGCATCATTGTTCGGGTTTGCGCACTAACAGTAAATGTGATAACAGGTATTGGCGGGAAATCATTATTAGATATTGCTGTTATCTCTGCTTGAACATGTCTGGTGAGAGAAGGGAAGAAGCTCAGTTTAGAGCACAGAGGTGGAGTGTTGAGGATTCCAGAATCTTTATTGGACTCTTTGTAAAGTGCCACAGTCAAAGGCTTTTTCAGGGGGTATATACTGGTTCCCAGTACAAGTCTGAGGCTTGGAATAATCTGCCCAAGGCTGTCACCAGTGCAACTGGCATTCTACACACTGGAGAACAGTGTATGCATCACTTTAATGACCTAAAACAGTGCATGAGGGATATACTCAACCAATGGATAGATGAGTTCAGAACTAGTGACAGCTCACAGCTGTGTAAGCATACTAATAAAGAGAATTTATAGTGCATAGATAGCTACAAATAGGCAAGATTGGTATGCATAATGTTTTTCTCTTGTTTTCTTCTGTTCATTCCACAGCCAATGCCAAGATAACTGTGAACAGAGAAGCCCATGCTAAGCATCTAGAGAGACTGAGGGAGGCAAGGGATATGTATGTAGCACAACAGAAGTATTATCGGTATCTTTTATATTAAAAATGTATTTTCTAGCAAAGTAAGCATGCATATACTAACTGTAAAAGCAAGCATGCTTGCTTCAGTCTGTAGCAGAAACCAACTGTAGGAGTTAAGTGTAAGACTGTAGTCACATGTTGTAGGTTCAAATCCACAAGTAACAAGTATAAAATAGTGCAATCCTTTAATAATATTACATAAATTAATTTGTATACAAGTGGCATAAATGCCTTGCTATTAACTTAATCTGTATAATTTTACAAAGCATATATACAATATCTGCACATTGCAAGGATTACTTTGAGCAATCCTAAAATATAGTTTGTAGTTGCTAAGAAGTTATACTTAAATGTAAAAATTCAGATAAAATACTGTTATTATTGTAATAGTGCATTGTATGTCACATATGATGGTACTAATTTGATCTTTTTTTTGCTCATCCCAACCCTTATCTCTCTCTCATTTGTTGTATATGTGTCGCCAAAATGTTTCCATGCTATTCATTGCAGACAAATTACAAAAGGCTTTAGAGCACAGTGAGGTAGGTCAACCCCAGTGGCTCAGCCTGCTGCTGCTCCACTGGCTCTGGCACTGATGGCCAGTACATCTGGGATCCAACCTGGCAGTACTGCCTCTGTTGCCCCTGCACTACCTGCACCCTCAGGTAGCACTACCCTGGCAACTGGTGCTGTGGTATCCTCCAGGAGTACTGGCAAAGGTGGGGATTTTATCACCCATCAGGAGATGCCAACGTTGGTGTGTAGGGTTGTGTACATCACCACTGGTGCATGCCTACACCAAATGGAGTGGCTGCTCTCCCTTATGGTCCATAGGAGGAGACATCAAGCACTCCAACAGCCAGTGGAGTAAGGGTACAGTGATTACAGTTTTGTGAGTGATAACTAGATTCTCACTGTCCCCATGTTTGATGGGCATGGGCCTCTGTTGTCCCCTCCCTAACCCCAATAATGATGTCCCTCAACCTTTTGTGTCTCTCACCATCACTGTGGCATCTGCTTCCTCACCTGACCTAGAAATACCTACTCCCTTACCCAACATTCCTCTCTTAGTGAAGTTAAAAAAAATAGGCACCTATCCCACAAAAAAAAATTGTCCCATACATAGAACTCCACTCTGCACACGTCTTCTCGATACACTTGATTTGGTCCAACTGGCTATACAACATGTTTACATTGTTGTCACCCCTCTTTGTTGAGGTGACAAGCCAAATTCAGCTAATGTTCTGTACATATTTTCATTTTACATTGTTGAAGAAGTGGAGATCTTTGGTTCTTTCCTACCTCCCTCCTGCACATCTCTATATTGCTTTGGCTTTGTTCTTCCCCCTGCTTGTCCCCCATTTCACCACTTTCTTATCTACGCCATGTTAACATCTTTAATCTGGTCAAAAAATAGAATCACACACAACACACATAAGTAAAAAAACAAACAAACAAAAAAAAGGAGCCCTACAATTTTTGGCCTCTGTGTTTGTGTTGAGTTTGGCATTGCACACCAATGCCAAGTGACAATGAACAGCTCTTCCTTGGTGTGGTTACCTCTGCACAGTGCCACGTAAACACACTACTCAGAAGTAACACACAGTGAGTATAGAATAAAGAATTATTTAATTGCATTATAAATACATATTTAAAACTATTGGATACACCTGGATCCAAACACTATATCATCTGGGCTCCAAAAGAAATATAACACAAGTTAAAAACAGAAGCAAACTGAGCAAGTGACACTTAAAAAGAATAAACTTTAATAACAGTAAAGTGCTTTTCATTTGTGTGTGGTACACAAACTTCTTCAGACAATAAATTACTGACAACATCATCCTTTTTTACAACAGCTGTTACCTCTATCAAAATTAGCGTTGTTAGCATACTAATCAAGCTTTAAAGGAATACAAACCCATAACCATCAACAATACAATTCCAAAACATAGTATGTCCTGGTAACGTCTTGCTATTAATATATGTAAAAATGTTTAAATGAAAATATAAAACTGGAAAAATGACAAATATTACTAAAATTTACATAATTTGTTGCTTTCAATGGTAAATAATTCATCTTACTAGACTTTTAAGTTTTAAAATGCTGCTAATAGAGCAGCTTTCATTTATTCCAGGCAAACTGTACGCATTCAGCCTGATTTGCCAAGAAAGTTCGAGCTCTTCCAATTTTAACCCTACTGGACCCCTCTTGGATTCTGGATAACTTGATCTATCACTGTAAATTTAAAATTGTGACCTGGATGGCAAGAAATATGTTTAGCTAAGGCATTTTCAGGTTTGTTTTTTTCTAATGGCGTAAATATGCTCGTATATACATTCACGAAGACGTCTCTCCGTCTTACCTATATAAAATGCCAAACAAGTCTGACACTGAGCTAAGTAAATAATCATCTTAGAATTACAGTTGACTCTGTGTCTCAAAGTGTAAAGTTGGTCATGAACCTTAAACTTGTTGGATTCTATAACATATTGGCAATAATTGCAGGATTGGCATTTATACATGCCAACAGGTCTACTTGATGCCAATTTGTTATGTTCAAAAAGTACTTTAAGGTTTTTGGCTTTCCTGTAAGTTACTTTAGGTTGATCACCTACTCTCTGGAATACGCTAGGATCACTCCTAAAAAGTGTCCATTTTTTGCACAAAATCCCAAAACAATCCTTACTATTAATGTTGTAAGTTGTGATGAACTTGCATTCTTTAAATTCTAAACTGGGAGAATCAGTAAGTTTCAGCTTGCTGATTGTTAGTGTGTACTCCACTCAGAATTGTTAAATTAAATCTGCGGAGACATTTACAGGAAACCTCATCAATAATATCACTGAGCATTTGGTCAGGGTAGCCTCGATGTAAGAACATGTTCTTTAAAAAGGAACATTCAGAATTGAAGTCAGCATCAAGAGTAGTAATGCGGGCTGCTCTCACCAGCTGACCCTTAACAACTGCACACCATGTACATATGTGAAAGTGTGGATTGTGCCAGATATATGCCATGCACACCTGTCAGCTAGCCTGGATTGATCATAATGTCACATACAGGTATAGCAGTGTCACTCCTAACACCTCCAGCAGATGTTACACTGTCAGGATGGTGTACTTGATTACTCTCATAGATTGCTGACATCTCATAATAGTTGTGCAAGTGTGTTCATACAGAACCATCTAAGATCACATATGTTATATCATAGACATGGGATTGCTAGTGGTATTATTCTTTTATTCTCCATAATTGTGCGTGCTTCCGTTTACTGTTGTCCATAAGTCTGTGAATATTTCTCCCACTTAGTGAAGACCTATGCTGACATTGCAGTCATATTTATACAACTCATTTTATACAACTTCACACTATGCACCTAACCCCATTGTATATAACATTCCTGATAGAGGTCCTCTCCATTGTTCATGTTAGGATGCTTATATCACAAAGAAATTCTTCTCCATTGTTATGTCACCTTGTGTGACACTCACATAATATACATTTCCACTGTGCAGTCCGTACTGTATCATGTCAGTATATGATTAGTGTTCCTCCTAGAACTGTTTTACTTTACATGTCCTCATCTGTTGTATATTAAGATGTTTCGCCTGTCCTCTTTCCCTGTGTTTATTCCTACAATTCATCTTTGTGCCCCTATTCAATACACACACCTCCCCTGACTGTTTATTTTAAATGGCAGCCCATGCAATGTTACAATCATTTACACAACTTTTGTACAGAATACCTGAAACAGAACTCCACAATACTCTGCACTACATACATTGTCCTATAATGTGTTTGGACCATATATATTGCTATATTCATAGAACTCAGTATTTAATGCAAGTGCCACAGCACAACCCTGGTAATCACTGTGGCATTCCGTGCAATCCCGCTTACCTAGTTTGCCAGTAGGTAAACATGTCTGCATATCTGATGCTATATGTGTTACTTTACATGGCATCCTGGCCAACAACACTGCTGCTAATCACAAAACTGTGCTTGTTTATGTTTAAACATGGTGCGCAACAGGAATATGATTAAGTTCTGCTGCTCACCACCCAAACATGTAAACTCCATGTAGGCTTTTGATGAAGCCTACACAGAGTTTATTGAATCCCCCAGGATACTCTTTTGACTTTATTTTTATATGGCATATTCCTTTTTACTGGTAACTTGTTTATTATTAAAAGTCTCCATAGAAAATCCTGATACTCTTCTATGTTGGTGCACCACCTTTACTTACTTTAATGACTTTAATCACGTCTTCTGTTAAAATTTCCTATGGATTTACATAACAATAATATTGTTTCATCACCTTATACACCACATACTTATATCTTTCTCTATATAAACACTTTTTATTTTCCATGTTAGTATTTTTTCTTGATCATGTTTAATTTCTTTATTAACATTCTAACTATTAATTTCTCATTCTCTTCTTTTACTGACTTTAATACTCTATACAAGTTTAAAGAAGCAAAATAAACAAATGGATTTAGTAACACCAGTCCTCCTTCATCTTTACTCATATCCAACACACCTCTTTTCAATGTGTTAATCTTGAACCCTATATGAAAGAAAACACTGGCCGCACAATTTCTTTTTCATATTTTTGGGATCTTATAAACATTTAACATGTATGCTATTTTCCCATAATACAAAATTAACATTTTTCCTGAACTATACATCTTCCAGAGAAGGCACATTTATTTTATTTATTTTGTCAAACCCTCCCATTGCATCATAACTACATCATTTCCCCCAAAGTTTATCCCTAGCAAAGACACTTCATTCATTGAAAAATACACAGCCCCAGTTTTCATCACATCACCCAAACCCTTACTTTTATCTTTATTCAGGGTTATTCACATTTCCTTTAAACACCCATCAGACAAAAAACATTTCTTTCATCCATATTTTGTTCTTAGCAGCTGCAACTATATTGTTTGTATATGTCAAAACTACTGGAATCATCACTTCCTTTTGCATCACATATCTAGCATCTTTCATTTTATAAGCTACTTCACTCAGTGTTGCATTCATTATCAATGCAAACAATATTCATCTCATGGGACATCTTTGTCTTATACCAGACTTCATGCATATTTCTTTATTCAGCCATCCAATCACTAACACTCTCTCTATTATTAAGATATGCTGCCATGCACACTTTTGTAATTATATTATCTGTTCTATACTTCTCCATAACTGGTTCCTGTTAAATGAGTAAAGATGCATTCTTTCAAATGCATCTTGATCGAACTTGAAAGCACAAAAAGGCAAAATAGAGAAACGGCATATAAGTGAATTCTTTCCCTGGGAAAGAAATCGCTTGACTGCTTCTGTTACTTTGCCATTTTTCTGAATGTAGTGCGATCTCAGAGTTGGTATATTTAAGTAGGGGGGGTGTGGAGGGAACATTGGGGGGTGTGGGGGTCAAAGCTCCCCACTTTATGCAATGTTTTTAATTTTTTTTGTGGAACAGCGATTTTTTTCCCCTTGGAAAAAAATCGCTGTTCTAAGCATTCAAGATTGTAAGCTTTTGCTTACATGGGTTCAGAAAATCATCATCCTCTTTTTTTAAGCATTCAATGATTTAACATAGACCCCTCCATAACATCCCACAAAGCATCATGTCCTACTGTATGAAAAGCCTTGCTAGTACCACCTACCACAAGTTTTGCATTCTTTCTTTTACTTATCACATCATCCACAATTTGTCTCAAAACCAATAACAAATCTTTACATCTCTTCCATACTATATATACTTTCTTCCATAATGTTCCTCACCCTATCTTCAATCGATTTCTGTATTATTCTCATAAAAATGTATAATTTGTTTTATTTAGTTTGATGGTTCTCCCTGTTTTTATTTCATTCTTCTCATCTTTCTTCCATTCTTCCATATAAATGTTAATATCCCACTATATAACTCTTCATAAACAAACCCTTCCTTCAACTACTCATTCAGCACATTTACAAATATTTTCTTTACCAATCCAATATTTTCTTGTACATTCCACACCCTACACCATCTGGGCCAAAGACTAAATCATCAACATTTACTTTCCTAAGTACTTTATCCAATTTGCTAATAGTAATTTCTTTTTTATATTCTTCATTAATTTCTTCTAGATTTTTTTTTTACTTTCTAGTTTCTCTTAAGCTGTACTACAATATTTATAATTTGTGTTTGTGTTCTTTTTTGCCTCTGTTTTCACATTTTTCATTTCTCTCTACTAATGTCCTCCTTTACTATTTTACTCAAATAGGCAGATACCTCCTCCCCTGTAAATAACATATTTGTCTAAACAGTATTTTTTTTCTCAATTTCTTTTATATATTTCTTTTTTCCATATCATAATACTCTCTTGTAGTATTGTCTAAATTCTGTAATGTTGTGTCTTTCGGCTTTTCCCGGTTAGGGGTCGCCACAGTGGAACTTCGGTCCGCTAATGATTGGAGTAGATTTTTACGTTCCAAGTTGCCAGCTCTGACGCACAACCTTCAATTAAGGTATGCCCATTCACGCATGTCTCCACACAGAAGACGCTCTAGCTGAGAATCGAACAGGACAACATTTTATTGTGAGGCGACAACGCTACCGCAGCACCACCACCGCAGTCTAAATTCTGTAATACTTTTTAATAAATTTCCACATTCTTTACTTTTCCTTTCTTTCTTACATTATTCTTCCTTTGAAAAATAATACTTTTATACTTGTTTTTAAATTCAATCGACCAGTCAGAATAGTCAGTTTTTATAGAAGTCCTTCCTAGTTATATCATTCTTACATAACTGCAATACTTCCTAGTCTCCAATTTCATCTCCCACTTTCTCATTTATCCTTTTTTATTTCTTTCCCTTTCCTATTTTAATATACTCCCTTTCTTCCATCACCTCCATCCATATTGCTAGATGGTCTGAAAAGTCCATCATAACTGTATCATCATCTGCTACTCCTAAGCCCTCTAATAATAATATATATTAATCAGTTTCAGATCCAAGTGATCCCCTTTTATAAGTCCATTGACTTTTGTTCCACACAGCTAATTTACCACATTTTATCACTTTCTATATTTTTTACATCATTCCCTTTCTATTACAAAATCCCCTTCAATCACAAAGTTCCCTGCAGTCCTAGTAAACCACAACATAGTCTAATATTTGATGAAACAGATTCTCGGGGGAATTCATAGTGGCACAGTGCTTACATGGAAGTAAGCAGATGTGAGATCCAGTAAACGGAGCTGAGGGGCGTGCACGAGCGTGCGAAGACGGTAGTGTCTGTGGTATGCAAATCACCTCATAAGCAGGTGAAATGCATGCAAATGAGGCAGGTAGAGTGATCCAGCATGCAGATAGGCAGTCGTGCAGACCACGTGTTGATGTCCGTAATGTACACAGATAACTTCTATGTACAGGATGTAAAAATGACAGCAGGGGTTGTAAAAGTGTACTGACAGTGGCAGAAACAGCATAGAGTACACAGCTATATGCAAAACTAACCACTGTGTGTTGTCCAAAACTGTATGGAAAACAATGCAAAATAATTTTATTTTTTTTACCCTGGGTATGTTTGCTCAGTGCGCTGCAGTGTGCAAACATGCCGTTATGGAAAAAAAAACATAAAAATATTGTAAAAACCAGAATCTGTGTGTATGTAACAGTAATGCATTATAGGACCCTGTGTAGACTATGTACAATGTGAGACTGCTGTGGTTACTAATGAGGCATGGTCTGAAACTGTGTAGTTTCCAGGTACAGTGCACGCATCTGTATGCAAATGAGCTGGGGTTATTGAATAGCACAAATGGGTATCTGTGTCCGCAGATCCCATCCGTGTAGGCACAGAACCATGTTGGTGTTCACAGAAGAGGTACCTGACATCAAAAGGGGGTGCTTCTGCAAACTTTTAAGCTCACTGAAGCTCAGTGGCATCTGTTTGCGTGGGAGCAGGGGGTGTGTGTACACTGACTGTAAGCTGTGTTTAACTCTGAGGCGTGTGTTTTATTATGTTTGCACATGTTTGCACTGTGCACTGCTGTGCTGAACATGACCTTCCATGGGGGTGTGTCTACTGACTGCTAAGCTTTGTTTATCTTTGTGGTACTGGTTTGCGTGGCACACCACAGTGCTCAGCAAGGAAGGCTGTCAAAAAAAACTGGCTGAGAAAGCCAATGATATATTAATTACTGATGAGCCCTGTTTTGCTTAAACTAGGGCTATTAAACCCTTTAATGATGTACTTGGCAGGTGGAATGCATCATAGGTAGCCAACCACCCAAGCTCACACCTACAGCAGAGCACTATAAAGGTTGCATAGACCCTACAGTCTGATTTTCACCCATACTCTGCACCATTGGAGTACAGACTTTGGAATTTTAATTGAAGGAATGCTAGGGGCTGCTGCAGGTCTGCTACATATGTATGTTATAGATGCTGAGGTCAATGCAGCTGCTGCTGACCATAGGTTATACTGAGAAGGAGAAGAGTGTTCAGGCCCAGGATAACCTACCAGGAGATACATGAGCTGAAGATTGTAGAGTGCTACAGGGTGGACAAGGACATACTACAACAACTCACTGAGCTCTTCAACCTCAACTCAGACCCAGAGCCAACAGAGGGGAACCCATCCCAGTGGAAACAAAGGTATGTGTAACCTTTAAGATACTAGCTACAAGTACTGTCCAAAGACCGACTTGGGGACATGATGGGAGTCTCACAGGCATTTGCTTCCAGAGTACTCCATCAGTTCCTGGGTGCCATGCTACCACATGCTAGTAAGCACATTTATTTTCCCCACACCGCTGAGGAGAGGGCCAGCAGTATGCAACTCTTCTACCATGTAGCAAACTACCCTGAGGTGCTGGGTGCCATAAATTGCACTCATGTACACATCAAGGCACCACACAGTGAAGAGGGTAGAATCTATGTCAACCGCAAGGGGTACTACTCCATCAACTGCCAGGTTGTGTGCAATGCCCAGGGCATTATCATGAATGTGTGTGCTGGCAGCCCTGGGAGTTATCACGACTCCCATATCTGGCATGCATCACAGCTGTACCAGATGTTTGCTGGGGGGACATCCTACATGGCCATTTACTTGGGGAAGCTGGCTATGCACTGGAACCGTGGATGATGACCCCCATCAGAAATGCACACACACCCACCGAAGAACACCATAATGAGGCACATGCACAAGCTAGGAACATCATAGAGCATGTGTTTGGGCTGTTGAAGTCACTGTTCCAGTGCCTCAATATATCTGGTGGAGCCATGCAGTACTCTCCAGACACATGTGCACAGATGGTCACAGTGTGTGTCATGTTACACACTATGATCCTGTGGAAACAGCTACAACAGAATCAGCAAAGGAAAGGGATACATAGCCCCCACCAGTGCCTAGGTCACCACAGCCGCACCCACAGGTGGACTCGGAGGAGGAACTCCCTGAGGCTGTTCCTGTAGGCAGAGGTAGGCATGTCCAATATGCTCTGGCCTTGGCCAAGAGACAACGCATAGCACATGCACTGACAACCTAGGGCCCTAAGGACTGACACCTTACTCTGACTCGCATACATATTAGTAAAGATGATGCCAGCCAGACCGCAAAACCTATTCCTCACCATGCATTGGCTGTGGACTGTGTGCATCAGAAGGAGTTAGCACTAAACTACAGGTATGTCAATGTCTGCATTCGCAAGGTAAGTCACTCTCCTATATACCACTTGTAAGAGGTACTACAGTATGGTAGCAGATGTATAGACCTGCCGCATGTATGCAAGGGAATATAGTGGGCTATATATAGTCTGCTACTGGGCTACTTGCAGAGATCTATAGTACTGGGCTACTTGTACAGATTTAACAGCCACTTGGGACAACAGGTACTCTGTTCACTAGTATGTGCCGCATAATATCCACTAGGCCATATGGCTGGAAACTCCATGACATTATTCCAGGCAGATGCCAAACAGTGGGGTCACAGGACAGCTGCATCACTGTCTATGCCAGCAGAGCATAGGCTGGTCATCCACCACCCCAAACACAACAGTGTCCCCATACAACTGCTGTAACAGTAAGTCTGCAATGATATACTAGCAGACCAGACAAGTCCTGTATGTTGTTGATAGTGTGAGGAATGAAACTACTCCATCTGGTGGCTAGTGTGGCTCACTGGATCAGGGAATTTAGCATGGGCGATGGTGCTGATGGTTCGAATCTGGCAGCATCGAACATCTTTTGCATGTCAGGTACTCATATGGGGGTATTCTCACAGACTGTCATAACTCCTCAATCTGTTACTGCAAGAAAGCTGGACAAAGCCAGAGTGAATGGAGGTACAAAGAGCCATACCTACAGAAAGACATTATACGTGCTCTGAGTAACCTAGCAGGTGGCTAGTATAGAAGGAGGCTGCAACAGGTCACATTAGCTGCAGGTTGTAAAGGCCATCACTTAACTCTGTCAGTAGTTACAAGAAGTCAGTGACCACTGTTTACAGTATAGCACTGGAAAACCACAAACGTATGAGGAATACAGCAGACATATGGGGCGAATGCTGGACATTCTGCAAAACCATGTACAGGGAGATGTATGTAGACCGTCACTCTGTGTGTGGTGTTATATCATGTACCCCCAGCCACACCATACCTCTCAACCTCTTAGAGCAGGATATCTGGTCAAAGCAATGAATAAAAGTGGGACCAAGGCCCACAAATAGGGACAGGTTTTAAATAGTTGCTTCTACTAACATAAAATGTTGATAGAGTGACAGGTCTTGCAATAGCATGAATCTCCTAATGCGTATGGAGTCAGAAACTCAAATGTCTGTCATTAATTATTGACTTCAATCTTCACTGATCTGCCACTAATTTGCCTGAAAACCACAATGTTATGTGAAACAGACCAAAAACATGAGGTACTCTTCTGGGTAGTGTGTGATGCTCTGTACAGTTGTGAGGTATGAGTCACATATTAAGGTCAGCAAACAGCTGGGGAATGCCTTGGACAATATCAGAGGACTGCAGTACTGTGGTAACAGGTGCAGCAACCATTGGCCTGCAGCGCACATAATCCTGGACTAGAGTACAAGTAGCTCTGGCCTGGAGTCACCATGTCAGTGCTGACAATCACACTGGGCATGCTCCTACACTTAGCTAACTTGAGCCCAAGTCTGCAGCCTCTACTGCCCAAAGACCTGATATGCAGAAATATGTCTGTATATATATACAGCTACATATACATATCTGTCTGTCCCTATCCCCCTCATGCTTAATTAGTGTCTCTATCAGTATGTGGTATATATATATATATATATATATATATATATATATATATATATATATATATATATAAAATAACAAGAGGTACATATACTTATATAGCATACAATGATACATAGACTCCTCACATATATCTACATAACACACTTACATAATGTACACATGCAACAACATTTAAGGAGACATCTCTGTTATACACATTCAGATAGATATGAATGCTGGGATTATGTGCACTTACACATCACAAAAGTTGTCCGATGGAACCAGACCAAAGCTACAACAGTACATAATCCACTCACCCACAAACCCATGTGCCTGCAGACTGTCACCCAGCAGACGGACACAGGTATGCAAGTGGTGTAATGTCCAATGTGTGCAATGTATGCCGTGGACAAGCCATATTGTCCCTGGCCACATGTCCGCCAATCAAACTGCAAACAGACACATATAACCAGACAGGTAAGTGTACACACATAGCGGGTTATTACCAGGTATCCCAGCCCTAGAACACTAGATACAATGACAGAAGGCCACTTTGTGTACTCCACAAGCACTGTGCCTGCAGCAATATATACAAGAGACATAACCTGTGGTGTGTGAGATAAATACTGTAAGCTGTGTGTGTGTGTGTGTGTGTGTGTGTATGTGTGTGTGTGTGTACATGTGTGTGTATGTATATATGTGTGTGTGTGTGTGTGTGTGTGTGTGTGTGTGTGTGTGTGTGTGTGTGTGTGTGTGTATTAATATATCACTTTACAGCAGTACGCACATGCTCATATGGGCTATTTCTGTGCAATGGTATGCATTTTATGGCCCCGTGACTAGCTGCTGGCCTCTAAAGTCCCTCCTCCACAAGGCCTGCTGATGTCATCCACCTTAAGAGTACTGGCTGACAATCTAATAACCAATAAACACTGTGGCACATGTGAGAAGTACTGCAAGCTATAGTGTCTACTACTAGTAGATAGGTAGGGGTTCTAATCTCACACCATCCAAGTTGTGTATGTATGTACAAATATATCCCTATGCAGCACTTCAGAGAAGCCTGCATGGGCTATCTCTGTGCAATGGTTATGCATTTTATGTCCTTTGACTAGGTGTTGGCCCCAACATTGCCTTCCTTTACAAGGCCTGCTGATGTCATCTTCCTTAAGAGTGCTGGATGACAATTTAATAACACATAAACATCATGGCACATGTGATAAGTATTGCAAGGTATAGAGTGTATTGCTAGATAAGTAGGGTTTCTAATCTCACATCATTCAACTTGTGTGTGTGTGTGTGTGTGTGTGTGTGTGTGTGTGTGTGTGTGTGTGTGTAAATATATCCTCTTGCAGCACTTCAGACAGGTTCATATGGGCTATCTCTGTGCAATGGTTATGCATTTTATGCCCTGTGACTAGCTGCTGACCCCAACATTGCCCTCCTTTACAGGGTCTGCTGATGTCATCTACCATAACTCATTACATCTGAGTGACGCCTGCAGGTTCATCTGCAGTTAACTCCTACTGAGATGTCAAATGTTGCATGTTCATATTTGCATCAATAATTTCAAAATCATGCTCTGTACCAGGTTTTAAAAGATTTCATCTTAAAGCTTACACAATGGCAAACTCAACTGCATTACTATTTGATCTCTATCTAGTGCAGGTTAATCGATATTAACTGTTTTTTTATGATATTGATTCATATAGATATAATATTCACATTTGTTTAAATATCTCAACAACCAAAAAACACAGACAGAACTCCTTAGGCTCATATGAAAGCTCTCAGCTAGATTCATAAAATGCTGACAGTGTGTGTGTAACTTGAGTGGTTGCTGAGATATTGTAAGTTATTTCAAAATATTACAAATGTAATAGTTACTGTATTTACTGTGACTTATAAAATTCAGTTTAAGACCTAGAACCTAAAGAATACTACCACTATAAAAATAGTTTATAGTGAAGAGTTTGCCATTTATACTTCTTTCATAATCCCTATGGTTCCAGAGGTATGAACATTTGTTTGAAATGTGAGAACATAATTTGATTCTGTCAAAAGGCTTAGGCTCCACCCATTGGAAGTTACCATGAAAACTTCCTGAGCTCCATTGGAGAGAATGAGTTAAGAGTGCTGGCTGACAATCGAATAACAGATAAACTCCATGACACATGCAATAAGTACTGCAAGCTGTAGTGTGTAATGGTAGATAGGTAGGGGTTCTATTCTCATATCAACCAACTTCTGTGTGTGTGTATGTACATATGTCCCCTTGCAGCATTACAGACATGCTTATCTCTGTGCAATGTATATGCATTTTAAGGCCCTGTGACTAGCTGCTGGCCTCAACATTGGCCTCCTTTACAAGGTCTGCTGATGTCACCCACCTTAAGAGCGCTGACTGACACGCTGATATGAGATAAACTTTGTGGTGCATGCAATACATACTGAAAGTTATAGTGTCTATTATTAGAAAGGTAGGGATTCTAATCTCACAGTATCCAACTTGTGTGTGTGTATAAACATATCCCCTTACAGCACTGGAGACATGGCCATCTGGCCTATCTCTGTGCATTGGTTATGCATTTTACGGCCTTTTGGGTAGCTGCTCACCCTACAGTGCCCTCATCTATATAAGCATAATTGATGTCCGCCACCATCTAGATTTGTACATACAGCATACCCAGGTGACACGTATCAAGGCTAGCAGACCTTGCCACAGTGTATGAAAGCATGATGACTCTGACTATCCCCATTGTCCCTGACACACTATTCTACATATATGCAACTAGGGAGCCACGCATGCATACTGGCAAACCTTGCTGACATCATATGTCTGCTGTGCTGCCTTGCCATCTTGTGCTGCAGTATTGCCATCATGTGTCCATAGTTGAATCACTCAGGCTCCCTGGACACAAACATACACAGGTCTGTGACACACCTGTCATTCTGTAATACTACCACCAGTGTACCAACAGGCAACAAAGATGCATAAAGTTTGATGTGTAGTCAAGACATATGCCAGCATGCAGTACCTGTCGTGGCCCACAACAACTGCCATGGCATAACACTATTGAACTGCACAAACACATGTAAAGTAATATAGTCACCCTGTGCATCAGACACATTTTCAGGTCCCTGAATCAATGGCATGGATGGCAGAGATGTGGCATAAGTATCATCACATGCACAGGGTTTGGTGCATGGGTGCCAGAGGCCTAGGCTGTGCCAAACGGTTGACAGCTGAGTTTGTTTTGAGTTTGAGTTGAGCTGTGGTTGGCTGTGTTTGGGCCTTTGCCCACCCATTCATTATGGCTTAGTCCTGATTTAATGTTGTAGGAGGTTGAGAGGTATGTTAGGCATAGCTCTCAAACAGACAGGGATGAATGTCCATGAAACAGGGACATAGCCAGAGTACATCAGGGACATTCAGAGACACTTTTACAATGTTAGACCTATGTATGTATAACATTGACAGACTGAAAGGAGGTGAATTACAGTACACCATTTGATGTTACAGGAGTGTATACCCTTACTTGGTGTCACTATGTATTACATGTAATCCACTATCTTTACTACAACAGGCGACTGTTGTAGGAGAAATTGACAGGGACAGAGCAGAGATGTGATTCAAAGCATGGACAGTTGAGAGGCATACCTATAGGTGTTGGACAACAGAGTATCATGGACATGTCAATATCACAGATCTAATACAAGCCTGCTGTTGTAGTCTCTATTCCCCATACCTCCATCTTCCCATCTGCATCCCATTTTATGTGTAAATCTAGTACATACATGGTAGAGTGATGTATTCCTTCTGTCTAAGCGTTCCTGTGCAAATGTTTTGCACATATGCAGTATGTGTGAGTAAAACCACATACATACCTATTCCCCACAAGCAGTTGCTTGCCTTTTGTAGGTAATGCTCATTAACAGGTAACTGCCTCTGCACTATCTGTGGCTCACAATTGCTAATTGCATCCAAAACAGCTGCATTGCACTATCATTAGCTAATGACATGGCACCACAGTACAATATATGAGGACTTCATGTAGGCCTTGGCCCCTTTCTTAGTTGTTGAGATAGACATTACTGAGGTGTGGAGACTACAGCATCACAGAGGGTAAGCACTAATGCAGACCACTGTAGAGATGTATAAAGTAGGTCCACAGTTTTGCCTCATATGGTTGGTCAGTATCCCATGACAGTGTGGTCATCTGGCAGTTCCCTGGCCAAAATTGTGGGTTGAGGTCAGTAAGGTGAGAGAGACATGTGAGTGTCACACCTGATACCTGTTAGAATATGCATGCTAATGCAGTAGCTGCTATTCTATCAACTTACTATCTTTGTAGGGGCAAACTGTGACACATGTCCTTATCTCTGGGCCTTTGCCCCCCCCCCCCTTATGTATGCTTGTGTCCAGATCACATGTTGTAAGGGGTTGGGAAGTATGGTCCATCTGTAGCAGCTACCGTAATATACAGATGTGTATGCTGGGACACATAGAGTGGAGTTTGAACACTTTGGAGGCCAGCAAGGTGTACGTGTAACTGCGGCAGCAGTGGCAGCCCTGTCATTTCAGCAGAGCCAGGGTGAGGGCACCATTTATAGTCCAATCGAGGCATGTGCTTAAGGTACATCTGTTATGCAACAATGCCAATAGCAGAGTAGAAGGTGACATATTGTGAGACTATACAAATATGTGCAGTGTGTCCATACCTGCAGGCCTTTGACTTGCAAAACTGGGTGGCAGGCAATCCAGTAGCAGTAACCTATGAGGGTTAAAATTGAATGAATCAGTCATTACTTGCTGTCTTCACAACAATGTAGTTGAAATGCAACAAAATGGATTCAAACCCAGAACTATGTGTAGCAAAATGTACTGTATGGAAGGCATTTAACAGACTGAGCTACTGCGTTGGTGATGCAGCAGGTGCATTTGCCAGATATATGTGCAGACATACAGGCTGCAACACATGTCTGCAGCCATCAGTATGTGCATGGCTTTCAAAGGCAGTTGTTCTGCAGCAGGATCACAGTTGAACATATGTATTATGCCATTGATGTCTTAGCAGGTGTATTTAAAGATGTTGCAGATAATAGGGAATATTTACCTACTATCCAAGACCTCATGTGCTGCCGTTATTATTTATTTGACTGTCTACTGGCATATGTTTGCATCATGCATATGTACACCCCCATTTTTACCATTATGTTTAATTTCAGGTTGTCAGTGGCAATCAGTATGTTTTAAATAAGATCTATGTGGCATAGTAGGTTAGTGCAGTAGGCTGTAGTTGATAGGAGCTTAGGGCCAAAAAGTGGCATTGGTGATTATTTTGTACATGTCTGTGAGAAGCACATAAGATCATTAAGGCACATTAAAGCTCATTTAAGTGGATTTGCATGGTATGGAACTTTGTTTAGCTCCACACAAACCCATGCTAAAAAATGAAAAAGAAAAGAAAAGGGGTGATAGGACAGTGGTGAAATAGGGGCAAGCAGGGGTAAAACATGCTGAAAGGCAGGCAAAGATGTGCAGCAAGAGTGTAGGAAAGAACCATAACTTTTCATTTCTTGTACAGCAACAGTTGTGCATTTTGACCAATTTTGTGGCTGAATTTGGACTCTCAAACCCCAGAGAAAAGAGTGAGGGCAACATAAGTGTGTTGTCAATCCAATTGGATCAAATTGAATGTTTCCAGTGGGCATGCGTGTGAAATGGAGAGCTATGTATAGGGCGATATTTTTTTTGTGTGACAGTTGCCCATTTTTTTTTTTAATAAGGAGAGGGTGGAATGTTGGGGAAGGGATATAGGTACATGTGGGGAAGTTAGCTGGGTAGGAGAGGATGCAGTTGTAGACAAAGACAGACAAGACAGCAGACAGGGGTGGTGTGTGACACATGAGGGGGTAAACACCTTGGATGGGGAGGGTGTTGTGGAATCCGAGATGCATGTACCTCCAGACAGCAAAAGCATAACTGACACCCCCACCCATGGGCAGTTGACACTGCTGCTTCACAGTCCTGAAGGTGGCTGTGTTGGAGGCTGGGCATCAGGGCCAGACAGACCCACCAGGTTGCCCAGTCTGCCCTCAATCTGGTGCAGGCAACGTTCATAGATCCTACGAACAATCCTGTGAACCATGGCCAGTAATTGATCTTGCATGACTACTACCCCTCTACCACCATTACCAGGGGGTAGGCCCCACCCCCAGATGTAGTTCCATGCAAAGATGGTGCAGGGCCAGTGGAGGGGTCTCCACTGGCCTGTGTCCCAGATGTGCTAGGACCTGGTGCCATGGCCAGTTGAGGTAGGGTATGCAGATCACCAGGAACTGGCCTACCCTGACATGCTGTGATGATGGAGGTATAGCAATAAATATAGGTTAGTTATGAACAAAATCATTGTTGGTAATAATAGCATGGCAGAACACTGGATATAATCCCATTACATTTCAATGCATATTATGTGAAGCACAACAATAAATAACAGAAAAGTCAGTATATTAACAGCATGCCAGTAACAGTTATGGCATAAGGCTAACATAATAGGTAATTCAACAAGATATGTTAATATGCAACCATTTTAATACATACAATAATAAAACACATGCCCCAAAATACAGTTTAATGTAACAACATATGTTAATAGTAAACCATAATCAATGAATAATAATAATAAATATATGATGATAGGGGTGGGGAGAGAGAGAAATACAGTCCTTTAATACCATTATAGGCTATATAGTTAACAACAGTACTGCTATCTACTCTACAGGTCTGTCCTTTCTTTATGTGCAAATGTGCTCTATAGCTGCTGTATCACGTACATACCTGTCAAGCTATCCGCATGGGACAGTAGTGGCCAAGCAGTAACAACTGCATGTACACAACTACACAGAACACTTGACATTAGGTGGACTTATATAACTACCAAGGTGCGCAGTGGATTGATGTAGTGATACTTTGCTATTTACATATTTATGTTGATGATTAATCTGTGACAGAGGGATTATGCACTAGTAATTACATTACATGACAGTGTGACACTTGAGAGACATGTATGTGTACAGTATAGACAGTAAACAGCTATCATACGTTGCTTGGCAGGCATGGGGATAAAAACCAAGAGCAGCAACTACAGAGGACATCTGCATCTACTATATTAATTGACTGTAGCAACCTCTAAGAGACACTCCAAGCATACAGCCATACCAAGTATTACACATTTTATTTCATTTATTTTATTTTGTTATTATACTTATTTCCTTTATTTTATGCTGTATTTCCACATTCCTGGCAATGATTGTAACAGTCTGTGACATCTAAACACACAATTATTTACTCATAATATGGGCTACCTCATCCATTTACCTGTAGTTCCTGTAAAGAGAATATCTGTTAACTTTACATGACTGATACTGTAATATTTAGTGCTAAATAGCACTGGATTTGAACCATGATCTGTGTGTGGCAAAATGTACCTCGTACAGAGCATTTAGCAAGCTGAGCTATTGCCTCACTGCTGATTACTGACTGACTGATATTTGCCTACAGCTCACCTGGCATCACGATATGACCTGGCAATAGTAGTACAGTTTTATACTAGACTGCAGTGACAGTTGAACACATATGCATGAAATTCAAGCATGACAGAGACAGTAAGTAACCTATAAAGTACTACATAGAATGCATGTGTACACTGGCTTCATCCCAGCTGAGTGGAGGACAGCCACTGTCATCCCTTTACACAAAGGTGGAGTGTCCACCAATCTGGGAAATTATAGACCCATCAGCCTAACTAGCCTGATCTGCAAGGCTATGGAATGGATTATCACGGACCTCATTAACAAGGACATTGGCAACCTCCAAACACTTGATCCCATACAGTTTGGCTTCATCAAGGGGAGATCATGTCTGCTAAATGTGGTTGACTTCTTTAAGACAGTCACCAAAGCCATGGACGAGGGGAAGATGGTGCACATCACCTACCTTGACCTGGCCAAAGCCTTTGACACTATTCTCAACTCAGGCATAATAGATAAACTCTCTCAACTAGGCATCAATCCATACATCACCAGATGGGTAGCAAACTGGCTCACTAATAGAACCCACATAGTCAAAATAGGGGAAGTCAACTCAAGCAATAGACCTGTAACAAGCGGCGTACCCCAGGGTTCGGTATTGGGGCTTCTGTTATTTGGGATATACTTTTCTGAGGTGCAGGCCAAAACCAGTGAGCTATGGCTGATCAAGCTTACAGATGACTGCAAGCTGGGTGCTGTCATCAATTCCCCTAATGATGTGGACATCCTCCAAGAGGGTCTCACTCAGACAAATGACTGGTGCCAGAAATAGGGCCTCAAGCCAAATATCAAAAATGCATCATCATCTTCTTTGGGGAGAATGACATCCCCACAAATTATCACATTAATAACAATGTCCTAAGCAGTCAATCAGTCGTGAGGGATTTGGGCACCCAGGTTGATAGCAACCTGACTTTTGACAACCATGTTGCTTCCATTGTATGAAATGCCTTTTACATGGCCCACCTCATAAGTAACGGTATCCCATCCAGGGACAAGGAGGTCATAACATCCCTGTATTCTTCCCTTATAAGGCCCATTATTGAATACAATTCCCCTTTCGGCATGTACCTAGCAAAGCACATGCAGCAGCTGGACAGACCACAGAAGTTCCTCACCAGGAGAATCCAGGGCCTCAAACATTTACCATACACAGATAGGCTAAAAGCCCTATCCCTCTACTAAGCTTCATACAGACTCCTTAGAGGTGATCTCTGTCTGGCATACAAGGCGATCACAGACCTACCTTGATGAGACTGCTGCATATCTGCAAGTCAAGCTCCAGTCGAGTAACCCACATGTGTGGCCTCAACCTGGTCTGTGACATCAACAAGACTTGTTGGCGGGACAGATTTGTGTTCTAGAAACTCCCCCCATCTATGGAATAGACTGCCTTCTATACATCAAGCACAGTACCTCTTTACCCCTTTTTAAGCACAACCTGGATAACTGGATGGAAAACAGAAAATATATCCCTGGGATTCCACCCATGTCCCTGCTGGACAGGGGCATTGGGTGCTGATTTATCTAAACTCTTGGCTAGGCTTATAAGGGGCTCAGGGCCAATAGCCTAGTAACTTCCTATGATCCTATGATCTAAATTTGTTGCTTTTCTGTTTAACTTTAGGGTATACATTTCTAATTTGTTGTCTTCTTAGTTTTATAGTTTCCACAGTTTAATATTTTCCCTGTGTTTATGTATGAATATTCCTTGATCCTCAGAATCAGATTTTTCACTGGCTAGAACTTCAAAAGATGATTGGTATCAATCCCTTCTCCTGACCTCTCTCCTTGCATGGATTCTCTCTCTCTCTCTCTCTCTTCATTTTCTCTTCAATATTTTTTTCTTCAACAGTTTCTTCTTCAACTAGTTTGTCCTCTCCCTCAGCCTCTTGTTGTCCTTCCTCATGTATGGTTTGTTACTTTCCCCTTCTTTTTCATTATTTACTCTTTGCTCTTGACAATCAGTCCAAAAGTGCCCCTTTTTTACACAACTTACATTTAGCCACACACCTTCTTTCTGTATGTACTTTCTCCCCACACTGGTTACATTGCACCTTTCCATAATCTTTAATTAAATGAAAAAAGTTTCCACAAAAGAAACACGATTTAGGCTGGCCAGAAAATCTTAATGTCCCTCTCTGACCAGCCACAAAAATTGCACTTGGCCATGTTGTTTTCATATTTCCAATCTCTACCATCCATTCTGTAAGTTCCTCTCATCTCTAACTTTCACAGTATTATCAAGAGTTTCACATAGACCCTTCATGCATTTTTTTAACATCTTCTTCCAGTTCATCAGTTGTAAACTGCAAAGTAACTTTTTTAAAATTTGTTACTACCAGAAAACGAATAATTGTTCAAGGGATAAATGTCCTTCTTTTTTGTTACACAGTTTCAGAAATTTCATCATCAGTCCATCAGTTTCAAATGTTAAGTCACAAAAAAATCTCTGTCCCAATATATATATAAAAAGACTGAATTTCTTCAGCTTTAAAACCCAGAACAATTACCAAAGTGTCACATACATAATAAATGTCTATTACAGTGTCATTTTTTTGTTCTTATTCTCACATTTGGTCTACTTTTCTTTTTAAAAGCAGCTTTACTCACAGTCAGTTTGTTGCTGCTCTCATTTTTTTGCCTGCTGTTACTGCTGCATATGTTTTTATCACTGCATTATCTACTGCCACAAAACCAGACACCTTCTCAGTTTGTTGTTGCTTTCCTCTTTCACTTTGTGCCATTGCTGTATAAGTTTTATCTGCCTCATTCTCTGCTGCCACATCATCTGGTTCCTTTTCTACATTAACATTCTCATCAGTTCTGAAAACGTTATTTACCATATCATTATCACCTGGATGATGCTGCTCGATTACTTTTAATAGAACATAATATGCAAGTTGTCCTGATAATAGTTGTAATATCTGCACCACTTTAAAGACTCACTTACTTCATTCTCTATGGAGACAGCTAAATGCTGTTCATTTCTAACATCCACCACAAAGGAATCTTTGATTACGTTCTGAAGCTCTATATTGAACAACTTTTTCTCCAAATTCTCACTTACCACATTTGAACTCTCCGTAGCTTTTCTCTCTTCTTCCATGCTGATGCTTCTCTTAGGCCTCTTCCTTGCTGCTGTAAGAGCCCTCTGGCACCATCTAGCAGCTCCAAAGAGTAGGTGTCCTTTATTATATACATTATCTGCAGTATTTACATATTGTACACTATTTACAATTATTTCCAACTTTTCTCAGACAACTTTCAATCATTTAGATAATGTTGTATATACATTTCTTTCGTTCTTTCTTTTCATATGCAATAATTTTATGACTCCTGCTCTTTTTCCCACAACCAAAATCTTATTTTTTGTAATGTTTCTGCCAATATCCATTTTCCATTTAACTTTATCTCATTCAATCTTCCATTCCTCATAGTCCATATCATGCAAAATATTTTTATCTACTTTCTTTACAAATTCCCTTTTTTCTTTTACAGTACCCACATTCCAACATATCACTATTAATATTTTCCACCTTAATTCCTTCCAAGCAACTGTCTTTACATAACATTTGTAATACTTTTTTCAACTTTTACATTTTAAGGGGGTAGGTTTGGCATAATGGTCGAGGGCTTCACCTCATAGACACAGTGACCAGAGTTTGATTCTGACCTCAAGCTATTTACTAAGCTTAAAATGTCCCTTCAGGGTAGTTAGCCTATTATTTACCTATGAACCTATAAAGGTCTATAGCTGATATAATTTGCTGATGATTGCAAACTGGGTGCAACCATGGAGTCCCCAAATGATGTCAACATCCTATAAGATGGACTTACACAGACAAACGACTGGTGCCAAAGTCATGTGCTAAAACTCAATGCAAAAAAATGCATCATCATCCCCTTCAGCAAGGGCAACGTCCCTGCAGATTACCACATTAATAACAACACCCTAAGCACACAATCAGTGTGAGAGATTTGGGCACACAGGTTGACAACAACCTTTCCTTTGACCACCAAGTCTCCACAGTGGTAAAAAAAGGCTTTCTATGTCACCCACCTCATAAGGAAGGGCAGTGCATCCAGAGCAAAAGAGGTTATAACCCCCTGTACTCCTCACTTATCAAGCCAAAATAAAGTACTATGCTACCTTTGGTATTTACCTTACCAGGCAACTGAAAAGACCTCAAAGGTGTCTTACAAAGAAAATTCAGGGTCTTCAGCATAAGTCATATGGTGACAGACTGAAATCACTGTCACTATACTTTGTGTCTTGCAGACTACTCAGAGGTGACGTCTGCCTTGCATATAAAGCAATCTCAGATCCTGCTCTAATGGAAATGCTGCACATTCAGAAATCAAATAGTATAAGATGCACTCACTCTAGGGAACTCAACTTAGCATGTGACATCAACATGACTTGCTGGAGAGACAGATACGTCTCACAGAGGTTACCTTTCATCTGGAACAAACTTCCAATTAAGGTAAAGCAGAGTCTCTCACTGACCCTATTTAAGCATAATTTGGATGATTGGATGGGAAACTGCAAATTCACCTCAGGAGTTTCACCTGTGCCCCTTTTGGATGGGGTAGTAGTTGTTGACTTAGTTCTGCTTTAATACCATGGTATTCTTGGGAACAGGGGTTGTACTTGGCTAGGCTTGTAAGGGCCTAGGCCTCCTATGATCCTATGATCCTAGGATCCTATGAAGAAAACATGTTCTGTTGTTTCAAATTCATCACAATAATTGCATATTCTCTTTTCAATTTTTATATGGCATATTTGCTTTTACTGGCAATTGCTTTTACTGACACTCTCCATAGAAAATCTCAACATTCTACATATTTTGTACATCATTCTGTTTTGACCTTTATCTCTTATTTTTTCTTCCTCAAGTCTTTCCCATGGATGCATACACTAATACTTGTTCATTATATTCAAATACCATAGTTTACTTTTTTCATCTATATCACTTATCTTTATTTTCTGTTATATTAATTTTTATTGATATTCTTTAATTTCCCCATTCACAGCTTTATATCTTTTAAATTTACTCCTCATACACCATTTTTTTTATATTTTATATTTTTATTTCACTATTACAATTACTGATGATCCATCTTCCTCCTTCATCCAGTCTCAACACTCACAGGACATCCCTGCCTTATGCCACTCTTCATGTCTTTTGCCTGGCTTAACCATCCATTCATTAATAGACTTACCTTATTTTTCTCATACACAGTAACAAAAAACTTTTTTATCTTCTTACATGTGTTATATTCTTTCATTATATCCCATAAAATGTCATGGTGCATATTATCAAATGCTTTATTTAAGTCACATGCCATGATTTTAACTTTGGTCTTCCTGTTAATTATATCATCCACAATTTCTCTTATTATCATTAGTAATTCCTGACTTTATTTTCCATTTTCCAAGTACTGCTTCCTCTAATATTTAATTTAATTTATTTTCTAAACTCTTTTCTATTATTTTCATAAAAATCTTGTAGTCAGAATTATTAAGTACTATATGTTTCCAATTTCTTATGTTATTTTCTCCTTTTCCCATATAAATTTCATAGCTCAAGTACATGTTTCTTCCTGTACAAAACCATCCTCTAACCATAAATTTAACACTTGCAGAAAATATTTCTTCTGCCAGTCTAAGATATGTTTATATATATATGATATTCTATTTCATCTGGTCCAGTTGCTAGTTCTAAATTTTACTATACTCTCCACCTCTTCCAGTTTTATTCCATTTTCTAAATCTTTATTATCTTGTTCTGTTAGTTTTTAACTTTCCATGTTTACTTTTTTTCTATCTTACTTTCTTTAAATGTCTTTTCTATGTATTATTTTACTGCATTCATTATTTCTTGTTGATTCCTCACGCTTTCCATCCTTTCAGTTATTAATTCTGTTATTATCCTTTTGTTTTCTTTTACTATACCACTCAAATAAGATGCTACCTCTTCCTTTTTTCCTTGTAGAAAGTATCTTTGTTTAACTAACTGCTTTTTTATCTTTTCTTTATTCATCTTTTATATATTTTTTTGCTCTGTCAAAACATTATTCATTGTTTCTACCAAATCTGCAAATATATGCCTGCTTACTTCATTATATTTTCCCTCTTTTCTTTTTAAACTTTGCCATTCCAGGTAACATTTTTGTATATCTCTTTAAAACTTATCCACCATGCCATCCAATTCTTATAAAATTCTCTCATTCCTACATGATCTTTCCATAACTGTCTAATCCTTTCTACACCTTCCTTGTCTAACTCTTTCATTTATTCTCTTAATACATTACCTATCTTTATGTATCCATTTATTTCTTGAATCTCTGTCCAAGTTGCCAAATGATTTGAAAATTAGGAACTTTTGTCCCTTCTTGTATTATCTTCAAATGTTTGGAAATAAAAATATAATCTATTTCTTTTCTTAGATTATTTCTCTTGTATGTCCACTGTTTATTATTCCAAATATATAGCTTTCCAATTTTAATCATGCCTAACATTGTTGTTACATCACCACCCACTTTTTTCTTAAATCACCATTCAAAATCCCCACTAGTATCAAATCCATGTTTACACTTAACATAATCTACAGTTTTCTTGAACATCTCCTCTCTTGCTTTCTTTGTCACATATGCATAGAATGCTATAATTCTATAAACCTGACCTTTCCATCTTATGTCTACTATCATTACTCTATTAGTTATAACCAAAGTAAAATCCAAAATTTTTAATGATTTTTTACATAGTATTCCAGTGCCTGAATGTGTTTTTTTCCTATATTCCAAATAATCTCACCCCCCCATATTTTTTCAATTTGTAATCTTTCTTCTGTTAATATTCTTATATCTTTGAAAATAATCATGTCCATGTCAAGTGTTACACACTCTTCTAATACTCCATTTTTTCTTTTACATTATTTAAACTATTAACATTTATTACTACTCTCTTCAGCTCTTCATTTATTTCCTTATATTCTCATTTCTACTCAAACTTCTTATCATTTTACTTTCTCATTTTCTTTTATACCTAAACCAATAAATTTTCTTTTTCTATCTTTTACCCTTTTTCTTTCTTTCACTACTCTGTAAATCATCTCTTCTTCACTTATTTCTGACATTATTTTATTCCCTTTCTTTTCTTTTTGCCTTTACTATTTTTTTCTTCTTGTACCTCGGTATATCCTATCATTGTCTATCTTGCAGTTTTCTTGCTCTTTTTCTATTTCTTCCTCTTGCTCAGCATCTTGTTCTCTCCCTCCTTCCTACTTACTTTCTTCTATACTTTCCTTACAATCAATCCATAAATTACCATTTTTTCACATTTAAAATATTCAGTTCACATCTTTTTGTATCATGACCCACTTTTCCACAAATATAAAATTTCCTTTTACCACAATTATTAATTAAATGATCACATTTTCCACACCAAAAAATCCTGCCCCAAATATTTCACTGTACCATTGTTCCCATCCAGAATTATCATACTTAGAATGTGTACATTTTTTTCATTTTCCATTTTTAATACAGCAATACATTCTCGGCCGCCAGGCCACAAACCTCTAGTGTCATACATTTTCATAAAGCCCATCATCTGTTTACACACAGTCTTTAAATATTTTTAATGTCTCTTTTTCAACCACCATTCAAAACTGAACAAGTATTTTCTGTTTTGTTTCTCTGTTAAATACTTGGAAAACATATAAATTCCATGGGTTACAGTTTTTTTCTTTAACTCATATTGTCCCAGAAACTTTTCCATACAATGTCCTGATTCAAATATAATATCACAAGAACTATATTTATTAATACATATAAATACTCTTATCTCTGGAGTAGTACCCAGTTGTTTAATAATTTTGTCTCAGATATCATACCTGTCAAGTCCTTTTTCTTCTTTGCTACTAATTCTTACTATGTACTTCTTTGTTGGTTCTGTCTTTTTCCCTTCTCTCCTTTCACCCTCTTTAACCTTATCTGCATATGACTTCTTTTTCTCCATCAATATATTTTTTGCTTCTTATTCCTGTAATCTATCCATAATGTTGCCCTTGAAACTGATTTTTCACTTTCTGGTTCTGCAATAATAAGTCCTGTAATACTGCATCCCACAAACCTCCCGATTGAAGAGTTGTAATAATACATCCGTCTGCTGGAAGATCCTTTCAGAATCCTCTGAAAGTTCAACCACCTTCACTATTTTGCATATGACTTCCTCTCTGTTCTTGATGCACATTTTGACATTTCCTGAAGACTCGCTTGCCTTCATAACCTCTGCACTGCATACTCCTTCCTCTTGTGAAGATTGAACTGCCTTCATATCTGGTAAAACCTCCAAACACTCCTGCTTATTTTCCCTTTCTGCAACTTCATTGTAGTTAAATTGTTTCTGGTATTAAAGCAACTTGTCCATGCTGCTGCGATCTCCTTGCTCATCTGCCATAATTCTTCCTGGTTCTCTGGGCTGCCACTGCATCTGGAATGGAAGCAGGAAGTGAAGCAATGAAATGTGTCCCCTGCTTAAATGAGTAGGGGAAGTTCCTTGATGCCCTCAATAAATTTCCCCTTGGGTCTTCCTTGAAAAGAGGCCACTAGCCTAGTGGGACTAATCAGGTCAGCAAAATATAAAAAATCATCGGTTTACCTTCATGTATGCATATTGCATGCAGGCAAACAGCAATTGTCCGAAAGGCCATTTGCAAATTTTACAAATGCTGAATGGAAAAAGGTTCGAATGTGCAATGAGCGAATGCACAGTGACATTCGCTCATTGCACATTCGACATTGTGGGGCGGATTGCACTATAGTGGGGATCAGAAAATGGTCCCTTTCCCCACTGTAGTGCAATCTCAGAGTTAGAATATTAAAGTAGGGGGGTGTGGGGGGCGCAGAGCCCCACATGGGGGTGCAGGGGGTCTTGCCCCTCTGCTTTACACTTCATTTGTTTTTTCCTTCGATATTTATGTTAAAAAATCAGCTAATCTGATTTTTGATTTGCTGATTTTCGAACATATGGAATTGTCGCTGTTCTGACTTTTGTGGTTACGATTCGCTCATATGAACAATCGCACCACTGTGATTCGGTTTTATAAAGATAAACCTAATCATCATCAACTTCCTTTGTCTCATTTTCTTCATGGGATCAGAGTGCCACATCACTGTTGCCATCTTTCGATTCAATACCACTTTCCTATTCACTTCAACAGTCATGTCTGACTGTCGCAGGTCTTTTCTTTCACAATCCATCCATCTTTTTGCTGGATGCCCTTGTTTCTACTTGCCTTCTTTTTGTCTGTCCTGAATTTTCACCTGATTGTCTTCTGCTTTCCTGTGGATGTGCCCAAGCCACTGCAATCTGTTCTGTTTGACCTTTTCAGCAATTGCAGCTACTTGGGCTTCTGCTCTGAAGTCCTCATTTCTTTGTTTGTCCCACAGTATGCATCTTACCACCTGTCTCAGACACTTCTTCATCACCTCCAGGTTCCTCAACTGCTCTGACTTTACTGCCCAGTTTTCTGTAAATTACAGTAGTACTGGTCACAACACTGTTTTGTACACCTTATGTTGGTATTCTTCTGTTACACACTATCCTTTACACTTTATACCACTTGGCTGCAGCCCTCTGATTCTAGCTTTGACAGACTTCCATTCTCAGCCACCCTTCCTAGCCATTTGAAGCTGTTAATCTGTTTCACTATTTTCACCTTCTATCTCATGTCTCAGCCTATTCTGATTTTCACAATTACAACTGTCATATCTGTACTTAGTTTCATCCTGGGTACCTCAGCTTTGCATTCCATTCCCCCATCATTTGCTGAAGTTCTTGTTAGAGTTTGCCTGTATTGCCACATTGTCTGCATACAGCTTTATTGATATGTCCCCTCGAACCTGTTTGCTAATCTAGTCCTTCACCAGCATGAACAGCAGTGGGCTGAGAGCCAAATTTTGATGCATACACACTCCTATTGGGAACCCCTCTGTAAGACCAAACACTACTCTGTGGGCTCTTGTACATAACCTGCACTAATTCTGCAAATGTTTAGGGACTTCGAACCATTGCAGGACTGTCCAAATTAACTTCCTTGGGACCTTATCATATGCTTTTTCTGTGTCTAAGAATGCCCAGTTGGAATCATTCCTCATCTCAAGCTTCTTGACTGTCTGTGTCACTACAAACATTGGGTTGGTTGTGCTGCATCCTGATTAGGAATTGAACTGCTCACCTCCCATCTTACTTTGTACTACTCTGCATATTTATCAATCACCCTCTTCAGAACTTTCCTGCAGTGTGACAGCAGTTTGATACCTTTTTACTCTCAGACTTATTAGCACACCCACAGTACTCCTTCTGATCACTTCTCTATACTGCCCATAGCTGTGAATATCCTCTTTGTTTGACACCTTTCTGTCCATACTGATATAAACACACTCTGGAGCCATTTCTCCCCTATCTCACCCAACATCATGATCATATCCATTGTACCCCACTTAAGTTAGATGGTATATCAGGTAGTAAATCCCCTAAGGCATGACTGGACAGAGAAACCAACAGGGGATGGGCTAAGGAAACAGTGCAATAGGTAGTGGCTAGCACACAAAAACTGTAAAGTGGAGACTAGGTTCAAAACAGGACAACATAAGCTATTTCTACTAAATCTAGGCTTGTAAAGCATGCTACCTCTTTTATTTAAAATGGCCGATCTCCACCTTGCTGTTCTAATAACCTGGAGAGGTTGTATTCCACCAAAAGGAGCACAGATAGGGACAGCAGAAACTGCTTTAGCAATGGATTAAGAACAAACGAAAGATATGTGCTAGGAGCAGGATCATAGAGAACAGAACAGAGCCATCACACAACAGTGCCGTGTGTAATACACAGAGAATACATTAAATTATACTAATATCTATTTGTGTGAAAATATTGAAACAAAACAAAAGTAGACGATCACCACAGCTAAACTAAAAACAGAAATATTTTAATGAACACAAAACTGCAGAAGATAAGCACTTTCACAGTCATAAGACTGCTTCTTCAGACCTAAAGAGAAGTGCTTCACCAACATCAATTTAAATACTTGACAGCCAATGAAAAAGAGCTTCAAACATTACTGGCTTATCAAAAAATAAAGGACACACACACACATATATATATATATATATATATATATATATATATATATAAATATATATATATATATATATATATATATATATATATATATATATATATTTATATATATAAACACCAAACACGAATCCAGCACAAAATGGGAGACACTCCAATACAAAATGGGATTCGTGTTTGGTGTTTGAATATTTAATCCGAGCACATTTAAGAGGATCGCGCAACTGGAGTTTTGGGTTTTATTTATATATATATATATATATATATATATATATATATATATATATATATATATATACATATAAAGCATTACACGCTAACAACAAACAACAATCTCAGGGTAGCTATTTAAAAACTAAAATTAATCATAAAATATATATATGTTTTCAAAAAAAATGTATATAAAAACAAACAAGTGCAGATGTGGTTGAGCCTTAACATTGTTTGTGACATCATTAAGAAGAATTGGGCAATTTTATGTGTTGATGATAAATTAAATCAATTGGTTAGTAATGGACCAAAATTTAGTTTTAGGAAGTCCTTGAAGAGACAACTCTTCAATAAGAATATGAGAAGTTACTATACACCACCATCACAGCGTGAAGGGACTTTTCCATGCAGTAGATGCAAAGCATGTAAGTTTATCCATTCAGGATACACTTTTACACATCCAACACAAGGTTTTATAATAGAGACTTCTTTCTATGCCAGTTGCACTATGAAGAATTTAATTTATTTTGCTTTTTGTGTAGAGTGTTTTACGTTCTAGGCAGGGAAAATAAATAGGCTTTTTAAAGATATAATTTTAGAACATGTGAATGATATTAAGAATAAGAAAGTGAATAATGCCTTAGTACAACATGTTTCTAATTTAGGTAAGAGGGGTAGTTTTAAATTTTTAGCTATAGAGATTCTCAGTCCGAATATTAGAGGTGGTGATTTTAGGAATTTGAATGAAATGACAGAACACAACCACCAGATTCTTTATCTTAATGCAGATAAGTTCCCTGGTATTAATAAGCATGTCTCTTTATAACCTACATTGAAGGTTTGACCACTTGTGCACTGAAGTTTGTTTTTTTATATACAGTGTTTTTTGAAAACATATATATATATATATATATATATATATATATTTTTTTTTAATGATTAGTTTTAGTTTTTAAATAGTTACCCTGAGATTGTGGTTTGTTGTTAGTGTGTAATGTAATGCTTTATATATATATATATATATATATATATATATATATATATATATATATATATATATATATATATATCTTCTTTCGACTTTTCCCTGTTAGGGGTTGCCACAGTGGATCACCTGTCCACTCATGATTGCCAGTGGAGTTTTACGGTGTCGAGTTTCCAGCCCGGTGCCCAACCTTCCACAGAAGGCACACACATGCATGCACTCACACCTAGGGCCAACTTAGAGTGTCCAATCCGCCTACAGCATGTCTTTGGGATGTGGGAGGAAACCAGAGCACCTGAAGGAAACCCACGCTACCACAGGGAGGACATGTAGACTCCTCACAGAAGGCACCCCAGCTGAGGATCGAACTGGAGAACCTCTTGCTGTGAGGCGTTTATATATATATATATATATATATATATATATGTGTGTGTGTGTGTGTGTGTGTGTGTGTGTGTGTGTGTGTGTGTGTGTGTGTGTGTGTGTGTGTGTGTGTGTGTGTGTGTGTGTGTGTGTGTGTGTGTGTCCTTTAATTATTTTTTGATAGGGCAGTAATGTTTGAAGCTCTTTTTCATTGGCTAAGTATTTAAATTGATGTTGGTTAAGCACTTGTTTTTAGGTCTGAAGAAACAGTCTTATGATTGCGAAAGTGCTTACCTTTTGGACTTTTGTGTTCATTAAAAATATTTCTGTTTTTATTTTAGCTGTGGTGATTGCCTATTTTTGTTTTGTTTCAAATACGCTTATATTAGAGTGATCTTTACCAGCCTTTTTGACTTCTTTTGTTATTCTTGTGTGGAAAGATTGTCAGAAAACATATTAACACTGCAAAGCTAACAAAAAAATCCTCTCTGTCTCTCTATGTCTATCTGTTTTTCCATCTATCCATATATATATATATATATATATATATATATGTTATATATACCTATATATATATATATATATATATATATATATATATATATATATATATATATATATATATATACATATAATAGCACCACTTCTTCATCCATGTGCTATCATCCCAGGCCAGTTAAATGTCCATACTCTTTTCCCTGATTAAACCCATAGTAAAAAAAGTGAAACTATGAATAGGCACTTGCCTGCTCTCTCTGTGGCCATCCTGGTGGACGTGGGCATCCTGAGGCAATGTAACAATTGTCTCATGTATACTGACAACCAAGTAATTCTGAAACAAGTGCTGTATGTGAGAGATGTAGTTACATTATGAAAATTGAGACATGACTGTCACATCTTGAGAAATCAAATGACAAACAGGTTGTCAGGACATGCACATCAGTTCCCTCACTATATACGGTTAGATACATAAACCCACGTATGCGGAGGTACTCACAAGTAACTTAACAAAACATCAGAAGCTTCATGTATGCTGCCCTCAGAAACCACATGCAAACAATACCAAGTCAACATCAACTCCTATACATAAAAATACACAACACAGTATCTCCACAAACAAGCCCATAAGGTGAAACACCACACATTCAGACATCTCGGTCGGGTCTATATTGGAACATCGAATATTTAACAGTTTGAATCACTAAAGGTCAACCCTTAGTGATTGAACTGTTAGAACATTGAATGTTCCGAGAAAAAAAATGAAAACAAAAGCAAAAAAAACTAAATGGTGTAGGCAGGGGGGACAAGCGCCCCTGCACCGCCCACACCCCCCGCTACTTAAATATACCAACTCCGAGACCGCACTACATTGAAGTAAATGGAAATTTCCCCTTATGGAGATTTCCGTTTACCTCTTCGATGTTCTGCAGTTTCGCTATTCTCGTGTCAACAATGTCAGATTCAACATTGTCGGCTTTCAAGAATTTAATATAGACCCTCTCGGTCATAGGAGACTCCATCGTGAGACACATGAACTCCCCCTCACCATATTGGATAAACAGAGGGCTACAGTCAGTTGTCTGTCAAGGGCCAGGATTTGCCAGATCATGCAGGCACTCAGGTTCCTCAACCACAAGTACCAGTATGACTCAGTCATAGTCCATGTGGGTGTGAATCACCTGAGATGTTTATTTTATTTATTTAACATTTGTTAACTGGGAAAGTCCATCTTGGAACAAAGCCAATTTTCAGTGGAGGCTCAGGGAGAAACACTCCAGATGCATGTCTTTGAATGTGGGAGGAAACTGGCTGACACCCACACGAATGCAGGGAGGACATGCAGACTCCGCACAGAAGGCACCCCAGCCGAGAATCAAACCGGAGAACCTCTTGCTGTGAGGCAACAATGCTACCACTGCACCACTGTGCCATCCTGAGATGTACTTCTCTGGACTATATGAAGAGAAACATGATGGAGCTCTCTGAATATGTGTTGCAGGCTGGTATGAGCCTTGCCTTGAGAAACATTCTACCATCACTAAGAATACCATAATGCAAACAGAAAGTGATTGAATTCAATAGTTGTTTTAGCTACTGCTGTCATTCCAAGGGGATCCAGTATTTGTCAGCCTGGGACATGATTGACAGACCATGCTGCTTTACCAGAAATGGTCTCCACCTGTCACTGCAAGGCATTTGAATACTGGCCAAGGCATTAGCCACCACTATAGTGCCTTTTTTAGGCAATGACAAACCAGCAGATCTACCAATGTAACAAAAGTTTCTAATGTCAAGCCGAAGGTGCTACTGCTCAATGCTAGGAGTTTTAACAAGGAACTGCACTCCCTGGAAGCTCTCCTTGCCCTGGAGAATGATGATGTCTGTGCAGTTACAGAAATGTGGCTCAAGACTGCAGAAAGCACCCCAGCACTGTAAGGCTACAATGCTTATCACACATTCAGACCACCCTCTGAAAAAGAAAATATGAAAGGAGATTTTTTTCATTTGCACAAAAATCAGTCACACCTCTAGATTGGTTAAGCGGGATGACTTGCCTGAGCTACTCAGTGTCCTGCTGGAAAAAGGCAAAATTCCCCATCATATCATTGCTAGCTACAGGACCCCAGTCATGAACCATGAAAACCACTCTACATACCTGAAGTTACTAGAATCATTTACCATTTAGCCCAACACACTACTCATGTATGATTTTAACTACCCCTCCATAAACTGGGAAACATATACAACCACTAGCATGCAGGCTCAGAGATTTCTGGCCTTTGTCAAGGAAAATGCTCTTGAACAGTTGGTCTGCACTCCCACTAGGGGCTCAAATATCCTTGACATAATACACACAAACATGGGGGAGCATTGCACCACCCCAGAATAATATCCTCATTAGTAAGATTGGATCATAAATTGGTCTCCTTTGAAGTAAACATAACGATAGTACCCTCCATCAAACCCTTAAACCCTAAAGAATTTTTCCAAGGCAAATTAACTATTAACTGATAGCAGAGGGAATTTTAAAGTTCCCCCAACCCCCAAAACACAGAAGCCTATACAGAAGTATACACAAATGCCCTGTACAGCCACTTAAACAACTGCATAGAAACAGCAGTACCTGACTGAACTAAACCCAGGTCTAGCCAGAAAAACAAGCCATCCTGGTGGACCCTGCATAAATAGACTATACAACAAAAGGAAGAAATTCCTGACTAGAAGTAAGTAGGTGGAAGCACAACAGAGAAAAAAAAATCCCTCATTAGTCTCAATAGGCAAATCAAGGAACTAGTCAAGTCTTCAAAAGCTAAATATGAGACTAAAATAGCCTCCCAAGTAAAGGATAACCACAAAGCATTTTGTATAGAATGAAACAGTATGTGATTACTCACATATAGTATGTTGTTACCATTAGACTTAATGTATTGTGAGATTTTATATTATGTATATACCTTTTGGACCTTTACTCCTTGGGTCTCTGCTGAAGGGGGCATCTGTCCAGTTGGACTAACCAGGTCAATAAATGTCAAATAAATAAATAAATAAATAAACAATGTATGTCCAAAATCTTAAGGGAAACTCTCAATAATCTGCTGAGTTGGCTGTAGCTAGCACTACCTATGCTGAGCCAGAAGAAATAGCAAACCTGTGGCTGATAAATTAAGCACAAATTTCACCCCCCTCATCACCTCCAGTCATCCCCCATAAAATACCCCCTACAATTCCATTGCCTGTTGTCACAAAAGAGCAGGTGGTCACTGCACTCTCTAAAGCTAGAGACATGGCATCAATGGGCCCTGATAGACTCCCAGGGTGCCTATTAAATAGCTTGAAACATGACCTAGCAAACCCTCTCAGATCTCTATTTAACAACAGTCCCCAGCCAAGCTTTGACCCAGTGGAGTAGAGGACAGCAACAGTCATCCCTCTGCACAAGGGGGGTGGCATCAACTGACCCAGGAAACTACTGACCCATAAGTCTGACAAACTTCATATGCAAAGGTATGGAAAGGATAATCATTGACTTGATTAGCAATGCCATAGGAAATCTTCAAATTCTATATCCATCCCAGTTTGGCTTCTTCAAGGGCAGTTTCTGTCTGCTCAATCTGGTGGACTGCTTTGAGAAAGTCACCATGGCCATGGATGAGGGTAAGACAGTGCATACCACCTACCTTGACCTGGCCAATGGAATTGGAACAATACCCCACTTGGGTATTATGGATAAACTCACAAAACTGGGCATAAACCTCTGTGTCACCAGATAGCTAGCTAAATGGCTGATGAATAGGACACGTTCTTAGAGTAGGGGAATCCATATCCAGCAAGAGGCCCGTCAACAGTGGAGTACCACAGGGCTCAGTGCTGGGCCCTCTCCTGTTTGGAATATACTTTTCAGATGTCAAGGCAAATGTAGATGGCCTTTGGCTGACCAAGTTTGCTGATGACTGCAAGTTGGGGGCAGTCACTGACTCCCCAAATGATATTAATATCTTTCAGAAAGGTCTGATATAGACTAGTGATTGGTGTCAGAAACATGGCCTCAAACTAAATATGAAGAAGTGTATAATAATACCCTCTGGGAAATCAAATATGCCTGTAAATTACAACATCGATAATACTCATCTAAGAGTCAACCCAGCGGTGAGAGATCTTGGAACTCAGGTAGATAGTAATCGGAGCTTTGACCACCATGTGTCCACAGTGGTGAGAAAATCCTTCTATGTGGTTCAGCTTATAAGGAAGGACATGCCATCCAGATCTAAGAATGTCATAGTACCACTGTACACAGCCTTCATCAGACCAATAATCGAGTACAATGCATCTTTTGGCATGTACCTTGCCAGGAACCTGCAACAGCTGGAACATCCTCAGAGGTTTCTCAACAAATAAATACAGGGTATGACCAACATGTCATATATGGACCGATTAAAAGCCCTATAACTGCATTTAGTTTCCTACCAATTACTGAGGGGTGATCTGTGTTTGATCTACAGGCAGTCACTGATCCAGACCTGATGGAAATGTTACATATTCACAAAACTAACTGCACAAGGGTTACCCACTCCAAAGATCTAAACCTGTACCAGAAAGAATAAAAGGCACAGCCTCAAGCAAGACCAAGCTGCCATGGTGGACATCCAGCATCAACAAACTCTACAATAAACGCAAAAAGAAAACAAAGGCAAGGCCCCAAAAATGGAAAAGCACCCACCTCAGCCTCAATAGGCAAATAAGACAACTTGTCAAATATTCCAAAAGCTCATTTGAGAGAAACCTGGCAAGTACTGCCAAGGATAACCATATGGCCTTTTACAGCTATTTATGTAACCTAAAGGGAAGAACCCAAGCATGTGCAGAACTAGTGGCCAACGGTATCACACACACTGAACCCATGGAGATAGAAAACCTGTAGTGGATAGGTTTGGAGAAAATTTCACTTCCTTATCCCCTCCTAACTCACAGCAAGCCCTCCTCCAAACTTCCCCACCACCTTACATATCTGAAGAGCAGGTCCTCAAACCCCTGTCCAAGGCAAAAAACACAGCCTCTATGGGATCACATGATATCCCAGGCTGTCTTCTAAACAGACTAAAACATGAACTAGCATCACCACTAAGTACCCTTTTCAGTCATAGCCTAACCACAGGCTTTGTTCTTGCAGAATGGAGAACAGCTACAGTTATTCCTATCCACAAAGGTGGCCTAGCAACAGACATGGGGAATTATAGACTCAAGCCTGACCAGCCTCATCCATAAGGCCATGGAACATATCATTATGTATCTCATAAATAAAGACATAGATCACCTCCAATCCCTGTATCCTACCAAATTTGTCTTTGTGAAGTGCAGATCCTGCTTATTAAATCTGGTGGATTTCTTTGAAAGTGTGATCAAGGCCATTGATGAGGGCAAATCTGTGCACACAGCATACCTCAACTTTGCAAAGGCTTTTGACACAATCTCCATTCAGGTATTATCAAGAAACTTAGCAAACTGAATGCAAACCCCTTTGTTGTAAGATGGGTTGCCAAATGGCTCACAAACTGGACACATACTATCAAAGTGCATGACTCCACTTAAACCAGGAGACCTGTTATCAGTGGGTTGCCACAGGGGTCACTGCCGGGCTCCTACTGTTTGGTATCTACTTCTCAGAAGTTCAGGTCAAAACTAAGGGGTAGTGGCTGACCACGTTTGCAGACAACTGCAAGCTTGGTGCAATCACTGAATCCCCAAATTATGTCAGTCTACTCCAGGAAGGTCTCACTCAGACCAGTGACTGGTGTACTAGTCACAGTCTCAAACTGAATGCAGAGAAATGCATTATCATTCCCTTCAGCACAAACAATGTTCCTTCACACTATCAAATCAACAATAATATCTTAAGTACCCATGAAGTGATAAGGGACCTGGGATCACAGGTTGACTGTGACCTTAACTTTGACCACCACGTGTCTAGTGTAGTAAGGAAAGCTTTCCACATAGAACACTTGGTTAGTAACGGTATCACCTCAAGAGTAAAAGATATTATAACCCCCCTATACTCAACACTTATCTGGCCCATATTTGAGTATAACGCTCTATTCAGCATGTACCATACAAAGCACCTGCAGCAATTAGAGAGACCTCGGAGGTATCTGACAATGAAGATCAAGGGCCTCCAGCATATGCCTTACACAGACCGATTAAAATCCCTGTCCCTATACTCTGTATCATATAAACTTCTTAGGGGAGACTTATGCCTGGCCTACAAAGCAATCCAAGATCCAAACCTAATGAAATTACTGCAGATCCATAAATCAAATGGGTCTAGGACTACCTGTTCTAGGGACTTAAGTATGGCCTGTGACTTAAATAGGACATACTGGAGAGATAGATTTATCTCCCAGTGACTGCCACATCTTTGAACAGGCTACCAATTCATGTGAAACAAAGCACCTCTATGACAAAATGAACCTGGATGAGTGGGTTGGGCACCGTAAATTATTACCTGGATAGTGCCCACAACCCTCCTGGACATGGGCAGTCATCACTAAATGTAATCTTGAGTACTGACTAACACTTCTATGATATTACATTGGGTTGAAATGGCTAGGTGCAAAATGACCTCCGGATCGAAAGCTTAGTAATCGCCTATGATCCTATGATCTCTGACATGAATAGATCATGCTGGAGAGATGCATATGTGTCCTAGAGATTGCCTCTCCCCTCCTCTGGAATAAGTTTCCTATTCATGTGAAGCAGAGATCTTCCCTGACCATGATCAAGCACAATATGGACCGATGGATGGAAAATCACAAATTCACTACTGGGGTGGTGCCCATGTCCTTTGTGGACAGAGGCAGTCTGTAAAAATAGTCAACCCCCCACTTGCTGACCCTTATTAACTTTCACCTAGGAATAGAAAATTGGGTAAAATCTCGGTAAAACTGGCTAGGTTTTTGAGCCATTATACTAGTAATCTTCGATAAACCTATGAACCTATTTCTACACACACACACACACACACACACACACACACACACACACACACACACACACACACACACACACACACACACACACACACATGAAGAATGCCTTAAAAAGCCATGCTTTTGCAGGGGAGGGAAGCCTCCTCTCTTCACCTCCACATGGGGGCCATGTCCCCATCCCCAGATACTTTAAAAATGCCATCTGTGAGATGACAATGGGGGGGGCATATTCTCTACCACTCTCACAGAATACACACACTGCCCCATATATTTGTCGATCAACTACATCTATTGATGTAACTAAACATAATGGAATGCAGCAAAACCTACTTATCATCAAAGTGCAATTGGACTGCACACAAACATGCACACACACAGATGTACATGTGTGTGTGTGTGTGTGTGTGTGTGTGTGTGTGTGTGTGTGTGTGTGTGTGTGTGTGTGTGTGTGTGTGTGTGTGTGTGTGTGTGTGTGTGTGTGTATTAATCTATTTACCTATCTCTCTATCTATATAACTTGTTTTTTGCATGTACCATTGCCTTGCGGCCTGTAGGTGAAAATAATCTACAATGCAGTAATTGTAGTAGTGCAAATAAACTGCCTTCTTATGCTTCTGCCAAAGAAACCACAGTACCCAGAGAAAGCCCATATAGAGGATATGCAAAATCCACATAGACATGACTTCAAATCAGGACTGAACTTCAGACCCTACAGCCATAAGAAAAAAAGTCATAACAAAAGAATCACCATATTAACTGACTCAGCCCAGGTTACAGTATTCATTCACTTAGCCATTATCTGATTGCCAATTTACTCCAGTTCTGGGTCCTGGAAGAGTCAGTGTCTATCCCAGCAGCACTCCAGTAAACATAAGGAAGGGATATATACACACACACACACACACACACACACACACACACACACACACACACACACACACACACACACACACACACACACATGTACACAAGCATATGAGTACATCAGTGGACAATTTAGTGAAATAAGACATTAAACTGTGGCCCTATCTGCCAATCTACCTAAACTCATAAAGGTCACGTGGCTGTAAAAGATCCCACTGCACTTATCAAAAAAAGAATAATGGGAGTTTCCCACTGTCCTGTTCAAAATTTCCCTGGTCATTATGAATACCACCTTGGGTCTTCACTAAAATTAGGCCATTGGCCTTTTAGGACTAACCAGGTGAACAAAGTGAGAGACCAGGAGGAAAATGTAGCACTCAGTGAAAATCCACATAGACAAAGGTAAGAGGTACAGACTCCCCACATAAAGTACCCTGACCAAGAACAGAAATAGAGAATTATATGCTGTGTGACAGCACTGCTAACCACTGCACCCCTCTGCCACCCATCCCACAGCATTTAAGCCATCTGTCTGTCAACTAGGTATCTACATTATAAATTCAAAAAATGAATAAACTGTAGTTTGAATAAAGTCTTTGTAAAGTAAATTTCAGTTTTCCACAAACTGAATATAATTTTAAAACTATGCTGCTTTACTGGGACTTCAGTCTATTAAAACACTGTTTGTAACAAGCAATGTGAGGCTTATTTCATACTGAAAACATATTTTCAGTTATCTCATTGAAACAGTCTGAGATACAAAGGCTCTTTATTTAACCAGCTATTATAATTTAAAAATAGACACCATTGAGTTATCCATTGCTTAAAAAAAATAGAAAAAGAAAAAAGAGAATGCTTTTTTGTTGGCAGGAATAAGTGATCTAGTAACATTCAAGTAACACCTTCAAATGCATGTGCAAAGAAAAAAAATGCTTTAAAAGCCAAGCTGAACACTTTGCTGCTGAGCAGTGAAAGCGAGAAACTGTCCCCCCTGCCAGGGAAGTTGATGAATAATCCGCAGGCCCCAAGCTGAGTCAAGGCCTCAGAGCGGCTGGCATCCCCCAGTAACACTAATCAACCAGTGTGAAACATCCATTTTAAACGCAAATGAGAGGGTCCCTTTCAAAGAAGCAGCAAAGAGGAGAAAAAGTTCAAAGCTTGGAGTGTTTCTCTTTTTTTTAAAGAAGGCAGAAACATTATCAGTTTTCATCATTCTAAGTTATTGCTACAAAGAGTATGAATATTAAAAGGTATGCTTTCATTAAAATGATCACTAATTACTGTAAAAGATTTTAAAAAGATAATAAGAAGCAGATGTGTCCTGTCTAATCTGGCTACATTTTTGAAAATGTCAGTCCTGTTACATTGGGGAAAACAACACAGGCACATTGTCAAATTTGGTTCTTGGAAGTGATTTTTTGTTGAGTCACTCCTGATTAGCTGTCAAAGTGGAAGATTGTTATTGTATCCTACAACTCCTTTAAGATCTAGAGTGGTGCAATAGTTTATTTGCTTTCATTTACAAGGTATGTTTGCGGAAGGGAAAGAGTTTAGTTGCAATAATATACCAACTGAAGATTTATGTATTCTGTATATGTTTTCTGATAAAACACATAGATATGATGTTAAAGGTAGTGGAACAGAATGCTGAAGTGGGAAATAAACCTGGGATATTTCTGTAGTTCTCTCGTACTGGCATAATTATTCTAAATTTCCCAGTTTCTGTTGCTGCTGTTGTTCACTGTCACCCAACCTTAAAATATAGCCTGTTCTGCAGCCTTGCTGAGGTACTCTATCCAGCTCCCGTGAAATAACATTAGAATCTCTGCCTGTTACTCATAATGCCCACTGACTGCCCTTTCTCTGTAGGTAAGAGCTGGATGGCATGCCCTTAAGGTCATTGCACTGCAGAGAAGAAGGTGGGAGGCTGGCATAATGGTTAATATGTTTACCTTACAGATGCAAAATGCAGCATTTGATTCTTACATGGGGTAATTAGCTAGGCTTCAAATGACACACAAGAGCAGTTAGCCTATCTAACCTATGCAGTAACAAGAAGAACAGCAATGCATGACAATTTTCTGGAATGCAGTAGCAGTGCTACCACCCCCATCTAAGTATGGTGTACTGTCATGTGACACTGTGTGCTGTCACATACTCTCATATTGCAAATATCCCCAGATAGCATGTTTGTAGCACACTAGGTTTATGTTAAGCTACAGTTATCTCTTTAAATACACTTCCTAGAAATGTTAAGCTGAGCATTCAATGTTCACTTCATTCCCTCTTCTTAACTGGCCCTCTTTCAAACAGAGCAGTTAACATATGGAGCTCATTAGTACTGTAGCCAAATGTTTTAACTCTTCATCAGTAGAATCTACTCACCTGGTTTTTGATGTTTAGTTTTATATATATATATATATATATATATATATATATATATATATATATATATATATATAGTTCCACTTCTGAAGCTCGAATTACTGAAAACTCGAACTTCATATGGTCGAGACCATATGAGCGAGTTTTCAGAAACTCGAAATTCCAAAGTGAAATAAAAAAAATACCCAAACACATTGTTTCTGCAGGGGGGCAAGTCCCCCTGCACCCCCCACCCCCTACTTAAATATACCAACTCCGAGATTGCGCTACAGTGGGGAAAAGGGAAATCTCCCATTCTGCGCTGTATGCAGAAGCACAGAATGAGAGATTTCCCGTTTCTTTGCTATAGTGTGATCATGGAGATGGTATATTTAAGTAGGGAGGGTGCAAGGGGGCTTGCCCCCTGCAAAAACAATGTGTTTGGGTAGTTAATTTTTTTTTTCAATTCAGAATTTCAAGTTTCTGAAAACTCGATCATATGGTCTTGACCATATGAAGTTCAAGTTTTTAGTAATTTGAGATTCTGAAGTGAAACCTCATATATATATATATATATATATATATATATATGTGTGTGTGTGTGTGTGTGTGTGTGTGTGTGTGTGTGTGTGTCTGTGTGTGTGTGTGTGTGTGTGTGTGTGTGTGTGTGTGTGTGTGTGTGTGTGTGTGTGTGTGTGTGTGTGTGTGTGTGTGTGTGTGTTGGTGTGCGTGCATGCGTGTGTGTGTGTGTGTGGGTGTGTTTATACAAACACACACACACACACACACACACACACACACACACACACACACACACTTATTTAGTCTATCATCAGGACCTATACTTCCCTTGCTTTTAATATGTTTATTTATTTATATAACTATTTGTTTATTTATTCTGTACAATGTATGTATGTATTTTCTAGTTACGTATTTCATGTTTGCGAACTGGAACCCTTGTCTGACATAACATAGGTATACAAGATTCAGAGCAAACAATTAAGTGAGAGACAATATTATAGTATGTAATATTTTAAGTTTTTACATTCAGACATTTCTGTACCTTGCAATATAACACATTGAAATATGTGTCATTTTAACATAATAATATTATGACAAATAGTGTAAAATACATAAAGCCAGATTCGTAAAGGTTATCACCAAGAGTACACTTTGTGTACATTTTCTGAATTCAAGAAAAGCCATATTACAATGCTTGTGCTCTCTATTCATTCAGAAAGGTTACACTAAGTGTACACAAAAGTGTACACTTTCTGGTAACCTTTATGAATTTGACCTATAGTGTAATATTTACAGTAGATTTCTAATAAATTCATTAGTCACATTGTAAGAACCATGTTTAATTTTTCCTGTAAATGATTCCACATGTGATATATGTAAATTTCTACTAATCTTGGAGGCCATCCTTTCCTCAAAGATGGTAGATTGCAATCAGCATGTTGTCATTTCTGACACACAGCCTTACAAAACCACACCCACCATATCCTAGTCAAATAAATAAGCCTTCTTAGGCTGAGGAACTTAAAAGGTTTTGTGTAAAGAACACTCAGCATCACAATAACAAGCAAAAGCATACACAGACACTACTGAAAACACAACTATTAAAAGAAGTCACTCAGCTGGTAAGCTGAATTCCTTAAGGTAGCAAAATTGAGACAGTGCATCCTGGTAATGACTTAAGTCATAGGTGATTCAATAGTGAGAAACACAGATGCATCACTCACCAAGTTGAGCAAAGGAAGAGTGATGGTTAGCTGCCTCTAAGGTGCCAGGATCTGCAGTCAACAGGGTCCTCATGACCCTTCACCCAGCTGCACATATTTCAGGGTCATCATGCATGTGATGATATGAGCAAGTGCCAGCATAGCCAGCTGGAGTTTTGTAAAGAATGATATGTCCTTTGAATATCAAACTGATTTATACAAGATGCGTGTGTTACAAATGTATTAGAACTGTATATCATTTGTATATCAAACTGATTTGTACGGATGCTTGTGCTGCTTCTGTTAAAATATATCAAGAGTGCACCCTGCTGGAATGAAAAAAAATGTATGTATATTATTGCAACTGAATTAAATGTACCAGCTAGCTTACTTTAAGAAAAAAAGTACTCAAACAAACCAAAAAGTAGAGCACAGACTGGCAGGTTAAGTTCCCCAATAAGCACCAAACACAAAAGATGATTCACAATCTTAAATGTTTAATATGAAAATAAAAAAGTAAAACACATTAGGGCTTTTGTTTAGACAGTGTAAACATTATCAGACAATAATGTAATATAAAACAAACATTTAAATAGTGCACACTTCATTCTGACTGGACACAAGGAAAACAGCAAGCAATGCAAGAAAAAAATAACCCCTCTGTCTCAGTGTTGTATCCCAAATGTATGTTATATAGAGATATCCAGACCCCGGGCTGAGTGTGTTCCCTGTGTGCTCGTAAGGGAAAGTGTACTTGATACAGGGAGGTCTGCATCTGGAAATACTGAGTGTATCCATTTGTATTTCAAGTAGATATTCCTCTTCAGCGTCAGTGGTGAGGATTCAGGCTTTTTGATTACTGGCCCAGTGTAGGGACATCACATATTGGTGGCAGTGGTGGTCATCACATACTGGTAGCAGTGGTGGTAATCACAGCGCACATGGGAGTGAATGAACTGAGACATGATCCCTTGGATTATATGAAGATGACCTGATAGAGCCCTAGAATATGTACTAGAATTGGTGTGAAACTAGTATTGGACAGTATCCTACCACTGCCAAGAATAACACCACAATTTAAATAAAAGAAAACTGATTTCAGTTATTGGCTTAGTTATTGGTGTCATTCTAGTGGGATCCAATACAGAACAGCATGGGAGGAAATGGTCAACAATCCTGGCTACCTTGATAGGGATGGTCTGTACCTCTTTCCTCCTGACTTCCGGATATTGGCCAGGACCTTTTCCTCCCCCATAGTGCCTTTTTTTTGGCAGTCAGTTTCTTTAAATTACCTACTCAGCTAATCAAAATCAAAATAAAGGTAGCACTGTTGAATGCTAGAAGTCTAAACAAAACATTGCACTCCTTACAGGCATTCTAAATTCTTGAAAAAAATAGATATCTGCATATTTACTGAAATATGGTTTCAGAACAGCTATACCACCCCCACAGTGCAGAGTTTTAGTGCATACCACTCTTTCAGACATAACACAGGAAATTACAGTGTCATTGGAGGGGGCATGTCTATATTCCTAAGAAGCCATCTCACCTCCAGACTTCTCAGCTAGGACAATAACTTTGAACTTTATGTACTTTTTACAGTAAACAGAACTCCGTACCATATCATAGCCAACTACAATACTCCTTTCATATCACCTGTAGCCCATAAGGCATATCTGAACAAACTGACATTGTTACCTATCAAAGCTAATGCTGCTCTCTTGGGTGACTTCAACTATCCAGCCATTAAATGGGAAGCCTAAGCAATCTCAAATAAATATGCACAAGGCTTTCAGGACTTCATTAATGGTAGCTCTCTTGATCATCGGGTTCTAGTCCCATCTATGGGTTCAAAAACATTGGACCTGGTTCTCACCAATATTGCCATCCTATATTCAACACCTACAGTTACCAGATCACTGGTCAAATCACCAGCATTCACTAACACTCACTATGAGGGTAAAACCTAATGTACCACATAACCTTTCTTTCTATAGAGGCAGCTCTAAGGCAAACGTAATCCAGCTAACAGATGATCTGATGAAATTCAGGCACGCTTCTCATCATGATGACCTCATGTCATAGGTTCCCTATTACACTGTCGTAGATGCAGGTTGTCGAATAAGTCTTTGTCTAACTGAAACATGCGCAAAGGCAAAATAGCGAAGCGGCCTTTTAGCAAATTCTTTCCCTGGGAAAGAATTCATTTGGCCACTTTCGCTACTTTGCCTTTTCTGCACTGTAGTGCGATCTCGGAGTTGGTATATTTAAGTAGGGGGGTGTGGGAGGCACAGCCCCCCCACATTATGTAATGTTTTACAGTTTTTTTTTTTTGTTTAGGAACAGCAATTTTTTTCCTTTGGAAAAAAAAATCGCTGTTCTGAAGTTTTGACGTTGTAAGCTTTTGCTTACATGGGTTAGATTATGTATCATTCACTCATAATATAGACCCATGTCATATGCGTCACATTTCTGGATAATTTCTATTCCCCCTTCAAAAGTTGCATACTAGTATAAACAAACTATTCAATAAGAGGAAGAAACTCACACATAGCCTGTAAAAACAAACAATACTCCGTCATCTAGGGATGAATGCAAAAAGATCAACAAAGAACTCAGAAACAAAATCAAATCCACCAAAAATTATGTATGTACTGACAACTTGCAACCTCTGCTAAGGACAACCATAAAGCTAGGACAGAAACCTTAGAGATAATACCCTGCAGTGCTCAGAGCTAGTACATAACACCAACATGTATTTGCGCCCTGAAGACCTAGCCAACATATTTAGAGGACAAATTAATCTCCATATTTACTCAGCTATATCTCCCTAACTTTCCCCAACTTATTTGCACACCCATTCCACTCATTCTGATCACTTTCAAGCAGGTTCTGAAAGCTCTCTCCAAGACCAAAAACACTTGCTTCATGGGTCCTCATAATATGCCAGGCTGCTTTCTTGTCAATATCACACACTGTTTAGTAGACTTGCTACTAAGCTTATTCAACCTCAGCCTCTGCTCCACTGGATTTGTGACAGAGGAATGGAGTACTGCTGTAGTCATTCCACTCCACAAGGGGGGAGTCTACTACTGATCTAGGAAACCATAGACCTATAAGCCCCAACAGCCTTATCTGCAAAGCAATGGAATACATCATTATGGAACTTATTAGGCTTTTGACCCAAACCAGTGTGGGTTTCTTAAAGACAGATCTTGTCTCCTGAACTTGTTTGCCTTCTTTGAACACATCACTAATGCTTTGGACCTGACCAAGGCCTTTGATACCATCCCACATTCTGCCATTATTGGCAAACAACTCAAACTAAATATAAACCTGTATGTTACCCACAGAATAGTAAACTGGCTAACTGATGGAACCAAATCTATTAGTGTGGGAAGCACAGTCTCTTCAAAGAGTAGTTACCATGGTTGTAGGACAACTTCTTTTTGGTATTTACTTCCCTGATGTCACATCTGATGCAAATGTCCTGTGGCTGATGAGTTTGCAGATGACTGCAAACTTGGAGATATCATTAATTCCTCATCTGACATCCAGCTTCTTCAAAACAGAGAGAGAGAGAGAGTGACTAACATGCACAAAGAAGTGGTGCTTTGACCATGGCTTAAAACTAAATGCTAAGAAATTCAGCATTGTGCCCTTAGGCAAAACTAGGCACCCATGAACATGCCACATGTGACACCCCTCTGAAATTTGACTCAACCATTAGGAACTTGGAATCGCTTGTTGGCAATGAATTATCTTCTGATCACCATGTATCCACTGTTGTCAGGAAATCCTTTTGTCTTGCCATACTAATTACCATGGTTATTTCTTCCAGATCTAAGGAAATTATCATCCCTCTCTACTTCTCCCTCATCGGGTCCATAATACACTATAATGACCCTTTTGATATGTAATTGTGTAAGCATATGACTCAGCTTGAGAGACCTCTACATTTTATTACCAAGATAATGAAAGGCATGACTTCCTATAGCTATCCAGACTGAATTTTCTCCCTTTTCTGTTTCCTATAGACTCTTGAGAGGTAACATCTACCTACCCTACATCTCCTCAAAGGATATAGTCCTGTACCACCTCCTGCATATCTGCAAAATTAATACCCTGAATGCATACTCAAGAGGCCTTAACTTCTATCGAAACATAAATAGGACCTGCAGGGGGGAGAGAGAGAGAGAGAGAGTGTGAGAGAATCTCCCTTTTATGGAATGAACTTCCTTTAGACGTAAAGCAAAGTAGCTCCCTGACCCTCTTTTAAGCATAACCTGGGTGACTGGATGGGTAATAGTAAATTCACCCTGGGTCTGGCCCTTCAAGTCCTCATAGAAAGGAACTGAAACTAGGTATAATTAGTCATGTCAATTGGTACCTACAATATGGTGTATTGTGGCTGGGCTACTAGTAGTCCTTTGGATCAACAGCCTAGTGTTGACCGATTGACCTTATAAGAATGCCACAAACACATATTGGGTTCATATATAGGATAATTTAATCAAATGTTAATAGTTACACCTTGTAATAATATATCTGCTTGGCAACAGCTTTACTAACGTCTTTTCTGTTTTTCTTCACTGGGACATAAGTGTACCTAATATTTTGTAAATTTTCTTTTGCCGCTTATTTTCACTGTAATAATATAATGCTAAAGCAATTGTCTATTTTGTGCATGTAATCTGTCCTTCATTTGTTATTGTCCTTGGCCAAGTGATCAGGGTTTTGCCTGAAAAGGGCCTTCAGTCTCTTTCATTTAAAAAGTTAAGAAAGCAAAAACAAATAAACTACTTGCCAAAGGGGAATCAGCATCAGTGACAGACACAGACTGGTTTGGGAAATCAGATGTAATTCTTTGATATTATTTGCGGAATTATTGTTTATAACTGGGGTATGTAACTGGATTGCAATGGACCCATTTCAATTATGGCCTGGGCCGTAGGCAAAATGAAAGCACAAACAATATGAAAAGCAAAATACACATCAATAATATCACTAAGGATAGACATTAATTAGAGAATTTTAGATTGCAACTAACATTAATAAACTGGCTCACTAGTGTCTCATAAAATTTTCTGTTTACAAAAAAATAATGTTTTGGATATTTTCCTTTTTCAGCTTGATTTCCTATTTTGAAAAAAAAGTATAGATAGACAGATAGACATTTTACTAGAAACACATACATGAAATTATTCTCACACAAAAAAAAAAAACATAAAAAGGCAGTGGCCCATGCATATCATTATGGTTGTGCTTATGGTTTCCTTGTCTCCTAATATAAAATATCCGTTCCCTTTTCTTCTTATCTTTATACAGTGCAACCTTTGTCACCACCCACTCAGTTTCTTTCTCTTCTCTATGTTGCTCTCCATCTGTAAATGATTTATAATCAGTTTTAATTTTTCTCTAATAATAGTTACCAGATATTTAGAGTTCTCCCTTATTTCAGGTTTCTGCCTTACTCTGTCAGAAATGGGTTTAGAACTTTGATCAGGTACTGTTCCTTTCTCTGTGTGCATTTAGGGCTTTCTAACTCTATGCCCTGAACTTTGTTAGATTTATACACTCTAATTAATATATTCTGCTGGTTTCTCTCCTCCATGTTTCCAAGTTAGGTATTGGTATATCTGTAGGATTGTTCACTATCTGGTTCTCTTTTCCATTCTGATAGCATAGTCTACAAAAAGGATTACCATTTTCCCACTATTTTACATATCTTTATAAAGCGAAGAAAATGCCATGTGTTAAATCAGGTACTATAGCAAAAGATAAACTACCTTCCCAAATGCAGTTTGTATTTCTAGCTGAATAATAGGATACTGTTTTTGTATTTCCATGAATGCAAATTCCTTCAACAGCTCTGTTAGTAAGGATTTTTCCCTACATACATATTGCCCCTTAATCAGTGTGGTCGTATTGCTTGAATCTAAATCCTTGCAATTTTCTGCCACAGTTATGGCACTGCACTTAATTAACTCTGCAGACTCAACCACTTTAGCAGTTTTATCACATTCCATAGGCATAGCATCACTAGTAGCTGATTTTCCAGAGGTAATTTTTTTTAGTGCAATATTATATATATATGTATATACACACACATTTATATTTGTGTAGCACTGTACATCAATGATCAAGCATGACAAACTGCAATCCAGTAATGGGTTGTAATGAACATTACAACAGAGCACAATTGCTATATCACAAATAGAATATAAAATACAAATGCAAGGTAACCAGTGGTACAGCAATGAATACTAGTATATTATGCATAAATTCATTATGATAACAATGCATTTTATCAAAATGTTGTTGTACAAACAGAGGTGAAATAAGTTGTGTACTTCAGCAATAGAAAGAGAATGAGTAGAGCAGTATCAGGAAAGTATAGGGGAGTCCACTGTTAGTGCAGGAAAGTAAATATGGGCAGAGTTAGTCGGGGTTAAAGAATTTTGTTTGTGTCTTTTGGCTTTTCCCGGTTAGGGGTCGCCACAGCGGAACTCCAGTCTACTAATGATTGGTAGTTGATTTTTACGTGCTGAGTTACCAGCCCTGACACACAACCTTCAGCGAAGGTACGCCCATTCACGCATGTCTCCACGCAGAAGACACTCTAGCTGAGAACTGAACCGGGCAGCGTCTTACTGTGAGGCGACAACACTAAAGAATAAGATATATTATTTACAAGGTGTTTGTGATGGTTATTGTAAAGGATAAAGAGTAGAGGCTGTAGTAGATTTGATTAGTTAGGTGACATGACCAGTCTTTTTACAGTTACATTCAAATGTCTATCCCTAGAGCAAATTCTAGTGATGTAACACTTTTTTCCACATTTAAGCAGAGAATGATTGTATATGATTCTTTTTTTTTTTTTTTGTTAAAACAGTCGACACAGATTTGTCTAATTTCTTTACACAGTTTCTAGGCATAACAATCTTTCTACTAATGTGACAAAACTTTTAGAGTCCTTGGGATCAGTTTGACCTACCCATTTTCTTAAAGCAGTAGGTAAACATCTCTTAAAGTTGTCAATGGCTGACATTTATGCTATTTTATTTTTAGTATTTTGACTCCCCCAGGTTCTAACTGTACATTAATATAAGCACTAATGATATGCTTTATGACATACAATTGTGTTCTTAACCATTTTGTTATGAGAAAAAGTCTAGTTATGGAACTTCTGAGTACGTGTCTCTAAGACAACACTTCTGGCAAGTAATCCCTATTTAACTTCATCAAAGTCCTGATATTCAGTACCTTTTATGTGCATGAAAGCTTTCATCAGTTCTCTGCTTAAAGAATACTGGCCCAGTTGGCTAAGTTCCATCCTTCCTGGTGGGAATACTGTTCAATTATGACAAGATATGCCTTCAGGCCCTCCTTTCTTATTAGCTGTTTTAGTGGTGGAAATGTTTGTAACATAACCATTGACTTGGCCTCTGTCACCATCCCTTTATCTGTGGCAGCAATGGTCTGCAGTAGTTCTACACAGGTGTCTTTCTGGAGCACACACACACACACACACACACACACACACACACACACACACACACACACACACACACACACACACACACACACACACACACATACACACACACGCACACACACACACACAAACACAAATCATAGGAAACAACCTTAACCCCCAGCACAGACCACAGGACTGTCTTTCACATGTTGGTGAAATGTATACTCAAATGGGTGATTCCTTTATATTGGCAGTGATAGGTATCATAGGGATCATAGGAGATTACTAGGCTATTGACCCAGAGATAATTTCAAGCATAGCCATTTCATCCCAATGTAATGCCATAGAAATGTTAGTTAATACCCAAGATTGCATTTAGTAATGACTGGCCATGTCCAGGAGGGTTGTGGGCACTATTCCCAGTAAGAATTTATGCTGCCCCATCCACTCATCCAGGTTCCTTTTGAACAGTGTCATAGAGGTGCTCTGTTTCACATGAATAGATAGTCTATTCCAAAGATACAGCAATCGCTTGGAGATAAATCTGCCCCTCCAGCATGTCTTATTTAAGTCACAGGCCATGCTTAGGTCCCTGGAAAGGGTGGCTCTAGTCCCATTTGATTTACTGATATGCAGCAAGTTCATTAGGTTTGGGTCCGAGATTGCTCTATAAGCCAGGTATAAGTCTCCCCTAAGAAGTCTATATGATATGGAGTAAAGTGACAGGGACTTTAGTCGGTCTGTGTACAGCACATGCTGGAGTCCCTTAATCTTGTTCTTTGTTAGAAACCTCTGAGGTCACTCCAGTTGCTGCATGTGCTTTGTACGGTATATGCCGAATGGGGTATTATATTCAATTATGGGTCAGGTTAGTGCTGAGTATAGAGGGGTTATAACCTCTTTTGCTCTCAAGGTGATGGCTTTACTAATCAAGTGTGGTATGTAGAAAGCCTTCCTTACTACAGTAGACACATTGTGGTCGAAGTGAAGGTCATGGTCAACTTGTGAACCCAAGTCCCTTATCACTTCATGAGTACTTAGGGTATTGTTGTTGATTTGATAGTGTGGAGGAACATTGTTTGTACCGAAGGGAATTATGATGCATTTCTTTGCATTTAGTTTGAGACTGTGACTAAGACACCAATTGTTGGTCTGTGTATGATGTCGGTGTAAGACCCTCCTGGTGTATACTGACATCATTTGGAGATTCAATAATTGCACTCAGTTTGCAGTCATCTGCAAACTTGGTCAGCCATAACCCCTTAGTTTTGACATGAACTTCTGAGAAGTATACACCAAACAGTAGGGGGCCCAGTTCTGACCCCTGTGGTACCCCGCTGGTAACAGGTCTGCTGGTTGATGTGGAGTTGCCCACTTTGATAGTGTATGTGTGTCTGGTTTGTGAGCCAGTTAGCAACCCATCTTACAACAAAGGGGTTTACATTCAGTTTGGTAAGTTTATTGGTAATGTGGGATTATATCAAAAGCTTTTGCCAAGTCAAGGTGTGCTGTGTGCCCAAATTCGCCCTCATCAATGGCCCTGGTCACATTTTTGAAAAAAATCCTCAGGATTTAGCAGGCAGGATCTGTCCTTGACAAAGACAAATTGGGTAGGATCCAGGGTTTGAAGGTCACCTATGTCTTTATTTATAAGATCCATAATGATATGTTCCATGGTCTTACAGATGAGGCTGGTCAGGCTTATGGGTCTGTAATTCCCAGGGTCTGTTGCTAGGCCACCTTTGTGGAGAGGAATAACTGTCACTGTTCTCAATTCCACAGGATCAAAGCCTGTGGTTAGACTATGACTGAAAAGGGTACTTAACGGTGATGCTAGTTCATGTTTTAGCCTGTTTTGAAGACAGCCTGGGATGCCATATGGTCCTATAGAGGCTGTGTTTTTTGCCTTGGACAAGGTGTTGATGACCTGTTCTTCAGATATGTAGCATGGGGGGAAGTTTGGGGCAATGTTTGGGATAGATTTGGAGGGGATAGGGGGTGAAATTTTCACCAAGCCTACTAGTCCTGCACATGTTTGAGTCCTGCATTTTAGCCTATGTACGTAGCTGTAAAAGACCTTATGGTTATCCTTAGCTGTGCTAGCTAAGTTTTCATCAAGGAGGCCCTTAGAGGATTTGACAAGTTGTCTTATTTGCTTGTTGAGGCTGAGGAGGGTGCTTTTCCATTGTTGGGGTCTCGCCTTTGTTTGCATGGACAGCAACCTTTTGCATTTATTGTAAAGATTGTTGATGCTGGATAACCACCATGGTGGCTTGTTTTTACTTGGGGCTTTAGCTTTAATTCTTTGTGGTATAGACGAGTCTATACACTTATGCAAGT
>NC_056733.1:350051009-350071009 GCF_019279795.1 Protopterus annectens | reverse complement strand
AGGTGTAGCAAGTTGCTATATTATGGCCTGACATTGCATTGACAAATGTTGTTAACTTGTACTGTAACAATATTTTAATTGATATGATATATTAAATAAGTTTTAGACTTGTTGCCGCTACATTTTATTTTATATTGACATTCATATTTGTTTTATTTTGCTTTTGGTAGGCGTGTATATTCACAGGAATTGCATTGGTTAATATTTGATATATATAGGTTATCAGCAAGAAGATAGTAGATCTGAAAAAGGACATTGTTGGAATCTAAAAGTGTTTATCTATGGCTATTTGTGGTCTTGAATAAAAGGTTTATATGGTTTTATATACCCTGACTTCTGACATGGTGGTCATTGTTACTTATAGACATAAACATGCACATATATATATATATATATATATATATATATATATATATATCTGTATGTGTGTGTGTGTATATATATATATATATATATATATATATATATATGTACATATATATATATATATGTGTGTGTGTATATATGGATTCACTTCATAACACTGAAAGTTCAAAACACTGAAACTCAAAACACTGAAAACACATATCATAAAAATACTGAGTTTAAACAACATAAATCATAACACTTTCCACCAAGTGCCATCCATCACTACACTAAGTGCAATCTTGGAGTTGATATATTTAAGTAGCAGGGGGTGTGGGGGTGCAGCCCCCCACATGGGGGGTGCAGGGGGGCTTGCCCCCCTTCTTACACTTGGTGGAAAGTGCTATGATTTATGTTGTTTAAACTCAGTATATGTATGATATGTGTTTTCAGTGTTTGGAGTATCAGTGTTTTGAGTTTTCAGTGTTTTGAAGTTTCAGTGTTTTGGTCTTCTATATTATGAAGTTTTCTCATTTTCAGTGTTTTGAGCTTTCAGTGTTATGAAGTGAATCCATATATATATATATATATATATATATAGAGGTGTGTGTGTATGTGTATATGTATGTAGCATGTATAATACTATATGTGGGATGCAGTACAATGTGAATATGTCTTATAAATGTGAGTGTGTGTGTGTGTGTGTGTGTGTGTGTGTGTGTGTATACATAACACACATATATACAGATGTACACCAATATATATATATATATATATATATATATATATATATATATGTATATATATATATATATATATATACACAGATGAGGCATGTGCATGCATACATGCATGTGTTATGTAATTATCATCATCCGAATCAACTCCTTTTCCCTACTTTCTACATGCCCAAATCTTTTTCACTATACTAGTTATTAGGCTCCACTGTAATGGTTGTTCCATTCCAAAATTTGTAGGTTTAGTATGTTTTCATACTCTCTTAGGACAGCAAAAGTGAGGCAAATATAATTATACCCACCCTTTTCTTTTGTGAAGCTATAAAACATTCACTTGTCATTTGGAGAAGAGTAGCATTTTACTGTGCTGTGAGTTGTGCAATAGGGGTGCATACAATTTGCTATTTATAATAAAGTTAACATAGTAGAGTTAAGCATTATTAATGTATGCATTCTAGTAAATGTTGTTTAATGTTTTACTTATTCATTGCCACACCTTGTCTATGTGTTGTAAATGTAATAATTTTCAGATGTCTTTATGACAGTATTTTTTTCTTTGTATTGCTAAGTGCATTTATTACTTGTTATAATCTTTGCCAATGTAATCCGGGTTGTGGTTGAAAAGGGTCCTGGGACCAGTTCACTTTTCTGCTTAGCAAAGTATAAATGAATACAAAATAGAAAAAAAGGCAGGTGAACATAGCAGGAATAATTAAGGAACTATTAAAGCACGTTTTAATTATGCATCAGTTATGACAGAAAGAAAAACTTCCCACTGATGGCATTGGGAAGTAGGAGAGAGACTTACTTTGGAGTCCTTTCCATTATTACCTGTCACCTGTACCTGATACAGCAAGGATCATTTACTGCAGTGACAGTTTTTACACCTCAGGATGAGAGTGTGGGGGAAGGTCTGTCATTTCCTTTAGATCTACAAGAGAATCCCTTTACAAAAGCCTGCTATTTACTTACTTTCTTTTTCTGGAAGTAGCTAACAGCTATTTATAGCGTAGAACAATCTCTAACAGACACATAAATAAGGTTCACTCAAGGAAATATAGAAGCAGCTCTGTTACAAAAGATGTGTTAGATGACAGTGCTTCATAGTCCTGTCATTCTATCTTAATGGCATGAGAAAATAACATCACTTCCTTATGTCTAAGATGACTCATATAAAGAAGATTTGAAATGTAATCCGGGAAGAAGGAATGAAAGCAAGAAAACAAGATCACATTACCAAGGAAGGCCCCATCAGCTACTATTTTGTGGGAAATACATTAAAATTGCAAAATAAATACTTGTAGCAATTTTGAAGCATTAAAATAGCTCATTAAACAAGGATATAATGGAAAAAAACATGTTTTTTTGAGTTGTAAGGTAGAGAAGAAATGTATTCAGTAGAAGGGGTAGTAGGTGTTACATGACAAATCTGTCCCTGCTTCTTGTCTTATTTATTTGTTGGAGTAGACTTAGATCTCTGACCATAGTGGTAGGCTTGATTTATGGAGGTATAAGAGTTATTGGACTACTGGATCCCTTATAGCTTCATAAACAAGGCACAGATTGCCCCCAAGGAGTCTTTATTACACTGAAGATAAAGATAAAGCTTCTAGTTTCTCTTAGCAGCTCAGATATTTTAATTGCACAACATTTTTAGTTAAAAACTTCTCTTTACTTGACAGGTCTGGGTCCTGGGGTTCAATGATGATTTTAAATCACTTTTTTTGCATTTTATTTATCTGGTTTGGTTTTCTTCAGATACCCACGATTCCTCCAGATTGTCTTTATATATTGCAATTGCCATGCCTTGTGGCCTGGATTGTGGCTGAAAAGAGTATGAGACAGACCATTCACTCTCACCTGTCCATAATTTCATTCTTATTTTGCTTTATATTATAGGCCTGTCCCTTTTATTTTTTTTTTATTTTTATGGTAAATCAATGAGAATTAAAGTCAGTCAATAATACCAGATATTAGAGCAAGTAATCCCTAAATCAAACTAAATAAGTAACTCAGGAGTTTTATCTTGTTCACTAAAGCCAAATAACCTCACAGATGAAGGACAACCATAAGGGTTTCTTCAGCTATGTCCGCAACCTCAAGGGTAATATCCAACAGTATGCTGAAATAATTGCAAATGGAGCCAATTATATAGAACAGGAGGCTATATCAAACCTACTGGCAGCTAAGTTTAACTCCAGTTCTCCTCCCACTCCCCCCTTCAGTCACCCAACTAAGAGATACCCTCAACCATAACTCCCCCTGGCTATCACTAGTGAACAGATCCTCAATGCGGTCACTCCAAGGCAGAAATACTGCATTCATAGGCCCTGATAACATTCAAGGATGCCTCTTAAATAGCAAGAAATAACTTAGCTAGCTCTCTAGAACGATGGTTCAACCTTAGTCTCCAAGCTGGCATCATGTCCAACAAATAGAGGACTGGGAAATTTATTCCTCTGCATAAGGGCAGGCCATCTACTGACCTAGATAACTACAGACTCATAAGTCTGACTAGTCTCAGAATCATCACAGATGTTATAATAAAGACATAGGAAATCTTCATACACTAGATCCAACACAATTTTCACTCATCAAGAACAGATAATGCCTTTTCAACCTGGTAGACTTTTTCGAGAAGGTCACCAAAAGCTTGGACAAGAACAAAATGGTACTTACTGCTTATCTGGCCAAGCAAATCAGGCATTGTCAAAAAATTCACAAAACTAGGAGTAAACCCCTATGCCACCCATGGATAGTGAACTAGCTCACAGATAGGACTCAGGAAGTCAGGACAGGGGGTTCTAAAAGGCCAGTCCCCAGTACAGTCCCTCAAGGAGCATTGCTGGGGCCCTCCTTTCTGGCATTTATTTTTCAGAAGTCAAAGTTAGTGTGGGCAACTGTAAACTAGGTGCAATTATGGAATCTCCCAAGGATACAGATACCCACCAAGAGGGCTTGTAAACTAATAACTGGTACAAGGGCCATGGTCTAAAACTGAATGCAAAAAAATGCATATAGTATCCTTTGGAAAGTCAGACACCCCTGGGAGTTACCTTATAAATGATACATCCCTAAGAGTTGACCAAGTGGTTAGGGAAAATGGAAAATATGGGACAGTGCACTGACCTTTGACTATCATGTGTCTACTGTTGTGAGGAGATCATTCTATATTGTATAACTAATACGCAAGGGTAAGGCATCCAGGTCCAGAGATGTCATTGTCTTCCTATAATCAGCCTTTATTAGACAGATCATCACGTATAAAGACTACATTGGTATGTACATTACCAACCAGATTCAACAACAGAAATGACCACAGAGAATCGTCACAAAAAGAATACAAGGAATAAACCACATTGGATATACAGACCTCCTCAAAGCCTTATCCTTATACTTGGGGCCATCTACAGATTGCTGACAGATGGTCCTACGCCTGGCCTACAAGGTAGCATCTGACCCTGTACTGATGGGCTTGCTTCACATCTGTAAGTCTAATACAATTAGAAACAGCCAATTGAAGGACCGTAACCTAGTTTGCAATGTAAATAGAACATGTTGGAGGGATAGGTGTGTGAAAAGGCTATCCATTTGAAACAGAGTTCATCCCTGACCCTTTTCAAATGCAACCTTGACCACTAGATGTGGAAATAGAAATTTATCTCTGGACTGGCACATATGCCCTTATTGGACAGAGGCAACTTCTAAATGCTCTGCAACCTTAACATAATAATATGACCCTGAGTAATGTATCCTTTCATGTACAAATGGGAAATATGGCCAGGCTTAAAAGGACCTCCTAGGGCCATTAACCCAGTAATCATCTATGAACCTATGAAACTATACTTCACATTGCACAAAAAATCCATATTGATGCAAAACCTGTTGTTCTATTAGCATTTTAAGATTAGTAATATTTAAAAATTGTCCCTGACTTTGGACCTTTGTTCACTTATTATTTTTGGTATTGTCCTTGACTCTTGAGCAAAATTGAGAGCTAGGCTTCACTTACCTAACAAATGAATATGTTAAAATTAAATATCATAACTATATGGTAATGTAATCAGTCACAGGTCATTGATTAATGACCAGACTTTGAAGTTTAATTAAGAATGATTGCACCATTCACCTATATAACACCAAAGTGATATTCTAGAGCTCCACACTTGTCAACGTACACATTCACATCTATGCATGTATTACTGGGTATGAGCCTGACCACGTTGCCCTTTCCATCTACAGTCTGAGACAAAAGCAAAAACATAGTATGAACAAAATGCAGCAATATAAGATACATTTATTTATTTATTCATTTAAATGATAGCATATAGTAGCATTTTTAAAACATCAAGAGTGTAAAACAAGCAATGAAAAACAAAAAAAGCATGTAATGTTTGGTTTAGCAGTTGTGGAGCTTTAAGTTGTCAGACGAATGGGTTAGTAAAAACAAATGGATTGCCATGGTCAGAAAGGGGAATTTTTGTTGTCAAATACATCCAGCTATGTGGTTGCTTGGAAACTTTCATCTAGTACTTCCACAGACCCAGAAGGACTCTCCTTCATGAAGTATTTTTTTCTACATCTACACAACCTAAAGAAGATTCTTCTTTGTTAGGCATTTTATTTCTTTATGGCCTGTTGACATTTTGTTCTCAGCAGTAATTACATTTTACTGAGGCATCGTCAGCAGGTGGCAGTATGAGCTGTTATGCCTTGCAGGGACCTGATTCACTGACTGTTAACAGCCTACAGCCACACTACCAAGAAGGCATCTCAGACTGTCTGCTGTATACATGTAGGGCCATAACTCTCACCTGCTATGATTAAAACATAACACTATGATTTTAGCCCTCAGATTTAGCCTTGTTCCTCCTAGATTTACTGATGTTCCTCATAAATTTAATTCTGTCTATGGGTACATACTTTATTAAATTAATAAATTAAGCCTACAGAAATATTCCCTCTACCAATAACTATACAAGTTTTACTATACAAATACTTTTTTGTGAAAAGTAGGAAAGTACTCCTTTTTCTGACCCTCTTCTATGACTTTTAAAGGTCATTGCTGTGATTTTCCATGTCCATAGGTTGAAAAGTAAGCGTGGGCCTTCTCCCCTAGCTTTAAAACTTTATGGTGAGTTGCCTTTGTACTAGCTGTTCTGTGCAGTGTTGCTAAGTTTTATTACATTATTGCTGCATATGTAACAGCCTGCCACAATGCATTCTTTATGACCATGTTAATTATTCATTGCCACCTGTTTGTAAATAGGGAATCAATGCTGTTTATTACTTAAATACATTAATCTGCTTAATCATGTCTATTCATACTTGTTGTTTTTATTTTTCCCTGTGCTACTGGTTAGCTGTATATATATATATATATATATATATATATATATATATATATATATATATATATATATATTCTGTTGTAATTCTCTTGACTGGATGCCTACTATCCACTAAGTACAGTTGCCTGAACAATATACATGTGTCCATAACCTCATAACCCTGGTTGCTTTCTATGTTTTTTGGGCCTCAGCCTCTGTAACTTGGTAGCATTGTCGCCTCACAGTAAGACGTTGTCCGGTCCGATTCTCAGCTAGAGCGTCTTCTGTGTGGAGACATGCATGAATGGGCGTACCTTCCTTGAAGGTTGTGCGTCAGGGCCAGCAACTCGGCACATAAAAATATACTGCCAGTCATTAGCGGACCGGAGTTCCACTATGGCGACCCCTAACCGGGAAAAGCCAAAAGACACAACAACTTCAGATGCCTGTTTCCACGGCAGCACTGAAGGCCATTGGTCTGTGTCTTGGACTGCAGTGAATACACTATAGTTTACCTGTTGTAGGAATAACCAGTAAACTGATCTTTGAAGTTATATGACATTGTCTGAGGAACTGCTGCATGTTACTTGTACTATTCACTTTCTCTGTGCTCTGCTGACTCATTCTACAGCAAGCCATTTTTCACTGATTTCTGAGCACTGAGAAACATAACTTGAAAAAGTGTAAAAACACAAATATTTTTGACAGGTGGCAGTTCCCCCTTGCACTCCCCACATAGGGGTACCCCATAGCTCTCAACCTCTTGGCACAAGAAATCTGGCAAAGCCCCCCAAAAAGGGGTAATGTTTAAATATTGCTTTTATAAACTTAAAAAGGTTGCTAGAATAAAAGGTCTTGTGTTACCATGCATTTTCCGAAGGATATGAAGTCTGAAACTCAAACGCCCGGCATTATTTAGTGAATTCAATCCTCACTGAATTGCCACAAAACCCCAGGAAAAATACAAATTTTATGAGGAACAAACCAAAAACATGAGTAAAAAATCTGGACATTCTGTGAAAATCTGGACAGTTGAGAGGTATGGAGCACCCTGTCAACCTATATAACTTTTGTTTGGCAGTTAGTGCAAAAATGAGCTAGTAATGAGCTGCTTCCTGTAGTCTAGGGGTTGATTCTGACAGCCTCCATTTGCCTAATCTGTGATTTGGAACAAGTCACTCAATCAGACAGCTGAGTATGAAAAATGTCTTTTTGGATCAGTTCTCTGACCTGGATAATGAATGTAACCAATTATATACCAACTCTACAGTTGCACCACATTACCCCAAAAGACCTGTCACTAGCAGTGTATCCAGGGTTCAGTCCCCGGGCCACTGCTGTTTAGCATTTGCTTCTCAGAAATCAAAGCTATTGTTAAAGGTTTATGGCTGACCAGTTTTGCAGATAACTGTAAACTTGGTGATATCCTAAACTCCCTAGAGGACACCGAAATCCTGCAAGAGGGCCTTTCCCTAAAACCAATAGTTGATTTCAAAACCATGAATTAAAACTAAATGCCAAGAAGTATATAATAGCATACTTTGGCAAGCAAGAAGTCCTTTGTAACTAACACATTGACAATACACCATTGAAAATTGATCTGGAAGTTAGGGAGCTGAGAACATATGTAGACAAAAAGCTGTCCTTTGATCACTATGCATCCACTATTGTAAGAAAGTCTTTTATCATTGCACAGCTTATTACTAAGTGTATGTCATCCAGGGATGTGATTATTTAACTGTAGTCCCCACTCATTAGGTTGATCATTGAGTACAACGCCCGCTTTGGTATGTACTTGTCCAAATATTTGACATAGCTTGAATGCCGATGATGCTTTCTTACTAAGAAAATAAAGGGCCTAAATCATAACAACTCTGCAGACTATCTCAAAACCTTATCCCTCTTCTTAGTATCATACAGTGTGCTAAGGGGCAATCTCTGTCTTATGTGCAAAGCCTCAACAGACTGTCAGACCTCCTGCACATATACAAGTCCAATGTATGCATAAACACCTGCTCAAGAGATCTAAATCTATTTTGCAGCATAACTAGAACATTTTGGAAGGGAAGACATATCACAAATAATACCACTTCCTTGGAATCATCTTCCTCTCCACATAAATCAAAGTAATTCATTTACAGTAAGCAATTGTAATCTGGATGAATGGATAGGTAACTGCAAATTTACCCCTGGTTTGGCACCCTTGTCCCTCATAGATAGGGGCAACATGTAACTGTACTGCTCATTTCTTGTACTATTCGTACTTAAAATATAAGGGCTAAAACCTTAATTGGAATGTATGGTTAGGCTTTTAACAATCGTCATGGATGAATAGCCTAGTATCTACCTATAAAACTATGATCCTAAAAATAACAAAAAAACAGTGGAGTGCATACTTCAAGTGCAAGTGGTTTTGACAAACTACAATCAAGAATAAATCACACAAAAGCCATGCAAAAAGAATGCCTCAGGAAAGTGTAGATATGCTATATTATAAACCTATCCCTACTTGTATCTAATTCACCACCCATCTCTTTTCTTGTGATACTAAAGCATTCTATGCCTTACACAACTGAAACTGAACTTTATTGTTTGACAAATAGGTGTTACATATATGCACTAACAGCTCTTGTTTTCCAAAGTCCATGGCTTTACACAGGTACTAATCTATCATCCTTGGCAGGAAGTATGGCCCTGGTCATTTTTGTTCTTTCTCTGTCTGTCTTTGTGGGCCTACTCTTGATAGCCATCAGCATTTCTTGGCATTTCTACATATAATGTCCATCACTAAAACCATGTAGTCATTCTCTTTCTTAGAAAACCTGCTGGACTTACTCAGACTTTTTTTCCTGTCCACTATATAACCTACTCATTCCAGAATCTGACAATTATCATCAAAACATGGATAAAACCTTTATACAAGTTGATCACTCCTTTCCCTGTGTAGAGGAATGACCAGTAAGGGGTAAAATAACTAGATGAGGAGTTAATGTTATTCTTAATAATTTAATCTAAACATCATTTGCAGATGTCTTCCCACTAACATATACTTATCTTGAATGGGTAGCTGTGGCTGTGTCAATAGAACACAACCAAAGCTTGCCTTAACAGGTGTCTATGCGTCCACCACATGTACTCCTAGATTAATTCTACTCTAGTTTCAAAACAACAACTTCCCTAACAGACCCAGATGTGTAAACGGTCAGTCTTTCCCCTTGTTTTATCTCTCAACTGAGAAGTCTTATGAAATCCAGAGATGCTGTCTAGGCAGAATTTAAACACACTAACACATGCAGTGAATGGCTACTTTGTCAGAATGTCAGCTGCAAATACATGACAAAATATGGTCTATGTCAAAAACAAATGTTTCTAAACTCTCCAGCCCCACCTATTCCCCATGCTTTCATAAGATATTTTCCATGGATAGCTACATTTCCTCCCATTCTTTGTTTAAAACAAAATCACCTTATATGATTCTTACCTCACATCACCTTTAATTTTACAACCAGTAACCTATAGCTAATCACCAATGTCTTAAGGGACTTACCTTACAAAGAAAACCTTGCTCAGATGGCTTTGTTCTCAGTTCCTTTGTCCTCCTACATACTCATATCTCCCTCTGCTCATCATATTTAAGACTTCTCAGCTATAATAGGGTCATTCTTATCCTCAGAAAATAAACCACAGTTATTCTGCACCTCAAAACAGCCAGAAATTACAATGCCAACAAATGCAAATTGACTGCCTACCTCTACCCTCTGCCTATGGTCATGGAGACAGTCACTGCTTCCCACCCTAAATCATGGATTACTGTAAGCTAAGCAGCATGGTTTTCATTCTGGTTATAGCAGATCAACTACCCTTAATGTTCTTACAGGAACTATGTCAACATGCAACAAGGAACTCTAACAGGGGCCTTATTCACAGACCTAACAAATGTCTTGACTCAGTCTCCTACCAGACATTTTTTATTTTTGGCCTCTGTCATCTGGTGACCATCAGACATCTTTCCCAGCTCTCCTGCTTGTTAGGGGAAATGAGATCTTGGAATTGTGGCTGTCACCTACAGGGATTAGGACATTTTTTTTGACTATGCCTATCATTTATTTGTTCTTTTTTTTTTCTTTTAGCAAACATGGTGCAACACATGCCATGCTGAACCCATGGTGGGTGCATGCTTCTGCACATCTTTATGGTTGGGATACACAGCTGGGGACTTTTTCCAGATGGTGTTCCTGAGGTGGGATATGAATGAATTCTACCTCTTTGGAAGGTGTACTGGTACAGCCACTTAGTCTCCTTCCACCACTGCCAGGTCTTCCATTTTCTGGGCACTAGCTCAAATGGGCCTTTTGGGCCAGGTCCAAAACTTCTGCACTGTATAGACTGGCAGTCAACCACCAGTTGTTTTTCCATGAGTGCCTTCATTATGGAATTCAGTACATCTACACTAATTTGTTGTCAAGCAACCACAAGCAAAGACCTTTTGAATAAGTATCATGTCTCCTTGTCTTCCTGTGCTGCTTTACACTGTGAAATATCTCAAGGCTTAGTACTTGATACACATTTCTTTATTTACATAAATTTCCTCACAATTACTGCCTTAAAGCAGAGTTTCTATGATGATGGCCTGTTATATTTCGAGCCGACCATTTGCCTTTAAATATTAGTTCTTTCCAGGGCAAGAATCCTTTCTTAGCTCTCGAACAGTTCCTGAAAAGTACTATCTGTTAACTTTAACAAAACTAAACCTTATTGTATGGCATCCATGGCAGATTACACCTCATCGTTCCTCAATGAAAAGGTCAGAGCATCTTGTTGACAGTACATTGAGTAAGATAACTAACCCAAGTACTTAGGGTTCTAGCTTAACTTGCATATAATATTTAGTCACACACTGAACAACTACAGTCAAGATTCCATACCCAACGAAAGGAGCATGCTCAATGTCAAACCTTTCCTTCCAGGCTTAAGTTTCCATCAATAAAAGTGTGCTAATTTAATTCTATTTACTAAAAATGCTCTACAGAACAAGATTTAGATGTCTGCCCTCCTCTGTCAGCACATTGAACAACACTGTGTAACACAGTAAACAGAGCACATTGATCTCCAGTTCGAGTGCACGTCTGATTAACTGCTCCCTCTGTTTAAAGCTTTATTGCTAAACCAGTGCCCCATTCTTGCTTGAAATCTATTATTCTAACAGCTATCTAGACAATTTCATTCCTCCTCCAGTGCCCTACTAACTCAGACTCCTTCACCATCTCTAGGCACAAGTTTACGAACAGCAGCAAGATGTCTGAGCTTTCTTGCTGTTCTGGAATAATGATATTACCTGATTGCATTTCTTATAGTTCTAATTTTGTATCTGAAGTAAAGGCCTTATAGGCTAAAACCAATGCAAGTGCTCTGGTGCTGCATAATTTAGATGATTGTATGGGTGACTTTAACCTTTATAGTCCTAGATTGATCTCATTTTGTATCTAGAGTAAAGGCCTTGTAGTCTATAACAAATGCAAGTGTTCTGGTGCCGCATAATTTATAGTATTGTATGGCAGACTTTAACCTTTAAAGTCCCTGATTGATCTCATTTTGTATCTGAAGTAAAGGCTTTGTAGTCTAAAACCAATGCAAGTGTTCTGGTGCTGCATAATTTTGATGATTGTATGGCTGACTTAACATTTATAGTCCTGGATTGATCTAATTTTCGATATGAAGTAAAGGCCGTGTAGCCTAAAACCAATGCAAGTGTTCTGGTGATGCATAATTTAGATGATTGCATGGCTGACTTTAACCTTTACAGTCCTAGATTGATCTAATTTTGTATCTGAAGTAAAGGCCTTGTAGTCTAAAACCAATGCAAGTGTTCTGGTGCTGCATAATTTAGATGATTGTATGGCTGACTTTAACCTTTATAGTCCTAGATTGATCTAATTTTGTATCTGAAAGAAAGGCTTTATAGTCTAAAACCAATGCAAGTGTTCTGCTGCTGCATTATTTAGATGATTGTATGGCTGACTTTAACCTTTATAGTCCTAGATTGATCTAATTTTGTATCTGAAGGAAAGGCCATGTAGTCTAAAACCAATGCAAGTGTTCTGGTGCTGCATAATTTATAGTATTGTATGGCTGACTTTAACCTTTATAGTCCTAGATTGATCTCATTTTGTATCTGAAGTAAAGGCCTTGTAGTCTAAAACCAATGCAAGTGTTCTGGTGCTGCATAATTTAGATGATTGTATGGCTGACTTTAACCTTTATAGTCCTAGATTGATCTAATTTTGTATCTGAAGGAAAGGCCTTGCAGTCTTAAACCAATGGAAGTGTTCTGGTGCTGCATAATTTAGATGATTAAATGGCTGACTTTAACCTTTATAGTCCGAGATTGATCTAATTTTGTATCTGAAGTAAAGGGCTTGCAGTCTAAAACCAATGCAAGTGCTCTGGTGCTGCATAATTTAGATGATTGTATGGCTGACTTTAACCTTTATAGTCCTAGATTGATCTATTTTTGTATCCGAAAGAAAGGCTTTATAGTCTAAAAATCAATGCAAGTGTTCTGGTGCTGCATTATTTAGATGATTGTATGGCTGACTTTAACATTTATAGTCTTAGATTGATCTAATTTTGTATATGAAGGAAAGGCCTTGTAGTCTAAACCAACTCAAGTGTTCTGGTGCTGCATAATTTATAGTATTGTATGGCTGACTTTAACCTTTATAGTCCTAGATTGATCTCATTTTGTATCTGAAGTAAAGACTTTATAGTCTAAAACCAATGCAAGTGTTCTGGTGCTGCATAATTTAGATGAATGTATGGCTGACTTTAACTTTTACAGTCCTAGATTGATATCATTTTATATCTGAAGGAAAGGCCTTGCAGTCTAAAACCAATGCAAGTGTTCTGGTGCTGCATAATTTAGATGACTGTATGGCTGACTTTAACATTGATAGTCTTACATTGATCTAATTTTGTATCTGAAGGAAAGGCCTTGTAGTCTAAAACCAATGCAAGTGTTCTGGTGCTGCATAATTTAGATGCTTGTATGGCTGACTTTAACCTTTATAGTCCTAGATTGATCTAATTTTGTATCTGAAGGAAAGGCCTTGTAGTCTAAAACCAATGCAAGTGTTCTGGTGCTGCATAATTTAGATGATTGTATGGCTGACTTTAACCTTTATAGTCCTAGATTGATCTAATTTTGTATCTGAAGGAAAGGATTTATTGTCTAAAACCAATGCAAGTGTTCTGGTGCTGCATTATTTAGATGATTGTATGGCTGACTGTAACCTTTATAGTCTTAGATTGATCTAATTTTGTATCTGAAGGAAAGGCCTTGTAGTCTAAAACCAATGCAAGTGTTCTGGTGCTGCATAATTTATAGTATTGTATGGCTGACTTTAACCTTTATAGTCCTAGATTGATCTCATTTTGTATCTGAAGTAAAAGCTTTGTAGTCAAAAACCATTGCAAGTGTTCTGGTGCTGCATAATTTAGATGACTGTATGGCTGACTTTAACCTTTATAGTCCTAAGTTGATCTAATTTTGTATATGAAGTAAAGGCTTTGTAGTCTAAAACCAATGCAAGTGTTCTGGTGCTGCATAATTTAGATGATTGTATGGCTGACTTTAACATTTATAGTCCTAGATTGATCTAATTTTGTATCTGAAGTAAAGCCCTTGCAGTCTAAAACCAATGCAAGTGCTCTGGTGCTGCATAATTTAGATGATTGTATGGCTGACTTTAACCTTTATAGTCCTAGATTGATCTAATTTTGTATCTGCAGTAAAGGCCTTGTAGTCTAAAACCAATGCAAGTGTTCTGGTGCTGCATAATTTAGATGAGTATATGGCTGACTTTAACCTTTATAGTCCTAGATTGATCTAATTTTGTATCTGAAGGAAAGGCCTTGCAGTCTAAAACCAATGCAAGTGTTCTGGTGCTGCATAATTTAGATGATTGTATGGCTGACTTTAACCTTTATAGTCCTAGATTGATCTAATTTTGTATCTGAAGGAAAGGCCTTGTAGTCTAAAACCAATGCAAGTGTTCTGGTGCTGCATAATTTAGATGATTGTATGGCTGACTTTAACCTTTATAGTCCTAGATTGATCTAATTTTGTATCTGAAGGAAAGGATTTATTGTCTAAAACCAATGCAAGTGTTCTGGTGCTGCATTATTTAGATGATTGTATGGCTGACTGTAACCTTTATAGTCTTAGATTGATCTAATTTTGTATCTGAAGGAAAGGCCTTGTAGTCTAAAACCAACGCAAGTGTTCTGGTGCTGCATAATTTATAGTATTGTATGGCTGACTTTAACCTTTATAGTCCTAGATTGATCTCATTTTGTATCTGAAGTAAAAGCTTTGTAGTCAAAAACCATTGCAAGTGTTCTGGTGCTGCATAATTTAGATGACTGTATGGCTGACTTTAACCTTTATAGTCCTAAGTTGATCTAATTTTGTATATGAAGTAAAGGCCTTGTAGTCTAAAACCAATGCAAGTGTTCTGGTGCTGCATAATTTAGATGATTGTATGGCTGACTTTAACATTTATAGTCCTAGATTGATCTAATTTTGTATCTGAAGTAAAGCCCTTGCAGTCTAAAACCAATGCAAGTGCTCTGGTGCTGCATAATTTAGATGATTGTATGGCTGACTTTAACCTTTATAGTCCTAGATTGATCTAATTTTGTATCTGCAGTAAAGGCCTTGTAGTCTAAAACCAATGCAAGTGTTCTGGTGCTGCATAATTTAGATGAGTATATGGCTGACTTTAACCTTTATAGTCCTAGATTGATCTAATTTTGTATCTGAAGGAAAGGCCTTGCAGTCTAAAACCAATGCAAGTGTTCTGGTGCTGCATAATTTATATGATTGTATGGCTGACTTTAACCTTTATAGTCTTAGATTGATCTAATTGTGTATCTGAAGGAAAGGCCTTGCAGTCTAAAACCAGTGCAAGTGTTCTGGTGCTGCATAATTTAGATGATTGTCTGGCTGACTTTAACCTTTATAGTCCTAGATTGATCTAATTTTGTATCTGAAGGAAAGGCTTTATTGTCTAAAACCAATGCAAGTGTTCTGGTGCTGCATTATTTAGATGATTGTATGGCTGACTGTAACCTTTATAGTCTTAGATTGATCTAATTTTGTATCTGAAGGAAAGGCCTTGTAGTCTAAAACCAACGCAAGTGTTCTGGTGCTGCATAATTTATAGTATTGTATGGCTGACTTTAACCTTTATAGTCCTAGATTGATCTCATTTTGTATCTGAAGTAAAAGCTTTGTAGTAAAAACCAATGCAAGTGTTCTGGTGCTGCATAATTTAGATGATTGTATGGCTGACATTAACCTTTATAGTCCTAAGTTGATCTAATTTTGTATATGAAGTAAAGGCCTTGTAGTCTAAAACCAATGCAAGTGTTCTGGTGATGCATAACTTAGATGATTGTGTGGCTGACTTTAACCTTTACAGTCCTAGATTGATCTAATTTTGTATCTGAAGTAAAGGCCTTGTAGTCTAAAAACCAATGCAAGTGTTCTGGTGCTGCATAATTAAGATGATTGTATGGCTGACTTTAACCTTTATAGTCGTAGATTGATCTAATTTTGTATCTGAAGGAAAGGCCTTGCAGTCTTAAACCAATGGAAGTGTTCTGGTGCTGCATAATTTAGATGATTGAATGGCTGACTTTAACATTTATAGTCCGAGATTGATCTAATTTTGTATCTGAAGTAAAGGCCTTGCAGTCTAAAACCAATGCAAGTCCTCTGGTGCTGCATAATTTAGATGATTGTATGGCTGACTTTAACCTTTATAGTCCTAGATTGATCTAATTTTGTATCTGAAGTAAAGGCCTTGTAGTCTAAAACCAATGCAAGTGTTCTGGTGCTGCATAATTTAGATGATTATATGGCTGACTTTAACCTTTATAGTCCTAGATTGATCTAATTTTGTATCTGAAGGAAAGGCGTTGCAGTCTAAAACCAATGCAAGTGTTCTGGTGCTGCATAATTTAGATGATTGTATGGCTGACTTTAACCTTTATAGTCCTAGATTGATCTAATTTTGTATCTGAAGGAAAGGCCTTGTAGTCTAAAACCAATGCAAGTGTTCTGGTGCTGCATAATTTAGATGATTGTATGGCTGACTTTAACCTTTATAGTCCTAGATTGATCTAATTTTGTATCTGAAGGAAAGGCCTTGTAGTCTAAAACCAATGCAAGTGTTCTGGTGCTGCATAATTTAGATGATTGTATGGCTGACTTTAACCTTTATAGTCCTAGATTGATCTAATTTTGTATCTGAAGGAAAGGCCTTGTAGTCTAAAACCAATGCAAGTGTTCTGGTGCTGCATAATTTAGATGATTGTATGGCTGACTTTAACCTTTATAGTCCTAGATTGATCTAATTTTGTATCTGAAGGAAAGGCCTTGTAGTCTAAAACCAATGCAAGTGTTCTGGTGCTGCATAATTTAGATGATTGTATGGCTGACTTTAACCTTTATAGTCCTAGATTGATCTAATTTTGTATCTGAAGGAAAGGCCTTGTAGTCTAAAACCAATGCAAGTGTTCTGGTGCTGCATAATTTAGATGATTGTATGGCTGACTTTAACCTTTATAGTCCTAGATTGATCTAATTTTGTATCTGAAGGAAAGGCCTTGTAGTCTAAAACCAATGCAAGTGTTCTGGTGCTGCATAATTTAGATGATTGTATGGCTGACTTTAACCTTTATAGTCCTAGATTGATCTAATTTTGTATCTGAAGGAAAGGCCTTGTAGTCTAAAACCAATGCAAGTGTTCTGGTGCTGCATAATTTAGATGATTGTATGGCTGACTTTAACCTTTATAGTCCTAGATTGATCTAATTTTGTATCTGAAGGAAAGGCCTTGTAGTCTAAAACCAATGCAAGTGTTCTGGTGCTGCATAATTTAGATGATTGTATGGCTGACTTTAACCTTTATAGTCCTAGATTGATCTAATTTTGTATCTGAAGTAAAGGCCTTGTAGTCTAAAACCAATGCAAGTGTTCTGGTGCTGCATAATTTAGATGATTGTATGGCTGACTTTAACCTTTATAGTCCTAGATTGATCTAATTTTGTATCTGAAGTAAAGGCCTTGTAGTCTAAAACCAATGCAAGTGTTCTGGTGCTGCATAATTTAGATGATTGTATGGCTGACTTTAACCTTTATAGTCCTAGATTGATCTAATTTTGTATCTGAAGGAAAGGCCTTGTAGTCTAAAACCAATGCAAGTGTTCTGGTGCTGCATAATTTAGATGATTGTATGGCTGACTTTAACCTTTATAGTCCTAGATTGATCTAATTTTGTATCTGAAGTAAAGGCCTTGTAGTCTAAAACCAATGCAAGTGTTCTGGTGCTGCATAATTTAGATGATTGTATGGCTGACTTTAACCTTTATAGTCCTAGATTGATCTAATTTTGTATCTGAAGTAAAGGCCTTGTAGTCTAAAACCAATGCAAGTGTTCTGGTGCTGCATAATTTAGATGATTGTATGGCTGACTTTAACCTTTATAGTCCTAGATTGATCTAATTTTGTATCTGAAGGAAAGGCCTTGTAGTCTAAAACCAATGCAAGTGTTCTGGTGCTGCATAATTTAGATGATTGTATGGCTGACTTTAACCTTTATAGTCCTAGATTGATCTAATTTTGTATCTGAAGGAAAGGCCTTGTAGTCTAAAACCAATGCAAGTGTTCTGGTGCTGCATAATTTAGATGATTGTATGGCTGACTTTAACCTTTATAGTCCTAGATTGATCTAATTTTGTATCTGAAGGAAAGGCCTTGTAGTCTAAAACCAATGCAAGTGTTCTGGTGCTGCATAATTTAGATGATTGTATGGCTGACTTTAACCTTTATAGTCCTAGATTGATCTAATTTTGTATCTGAAGGAAAGGCCTTGTAGTCTAAAACCAATGCAAGTGTTCTGGTGCTGCATAATTTAGATGATTGTATGGCTGACTTTAACCTTTATAGTCCTAGATTGATCTAATTTTGTATCTGAAGTAAAGGCCTTGTAGTCTAAAACCAATGCAAGTGTTCTGGTGCTGCATAATTTAGATGATTGTATGGCTGACTTTAACCTTTATAGTCCTAGATTGATCTAATTTTGTATCTGAAGTAAAGGCCTTGTAGTCTAAAACCAATGCAAGTGTTCTGGTGCTGCATAATTTAGATGATTGTATGGCTGACTTTAACCTTTATAGTCCTAGATTGATCTAATTTTGTATCTGAAGGAAAGGCCTTGTAGTCTAAAACCAATGCAAGTGTTCTGGTGCTGCATAATTTAGATGATTGTATGGCTGACTTTAACCTTTATAGTCCTAGATTGATCTAATTTTGTATCTGAAGGAAAGGCCTTGCAGTCTAAAACCAATGCAAGTGTTCTGGTGCTGCATAATTTAGATGATTGTATGGCTGACTTTAACCTTTATAGTCCTAGATTGATCTAATTTTGTATCTGAAGGAAAGGCCTTGTAGTCTAAAACCAATGCAAGTGTTCTGGTGCTGCATAATTTAGATGATTGTATGGCTGACTTTAACCTTTATAGTCCTAGATTGATCTAATTTTGTATCTGAAGGAAAGGCCTTGTAGTCTAAAACCAATGCAAGTGTTCTGGTGCTGCATAATTTAGATGATTGTATGGCTGACTTTAACCTTTATAGTCCTAGATTGATCTAATTTTGTATCTGAAGGAAAGGCCTTGTAGTCTAAAACCAATGCAAGTGTTCTGGTGCTGCATAATTTAGATGATTGTATGGCTGACTTTAACCTTTATAGTCCTAGATTGATCTAATTTTGTATCTGAAGTAAAGGCCTTGTAGTCTAAAACCAATGCAAGTGTTCTGGTGCTGCATAATTTAGATGATTGTATGGCTGACTTTAACCTTTATAGTCCTAGATTGATCTAATTTTGTATCTGAAGTAAAGGCCTTGTAGTCTAAAACCAATGCAAGTGTTCTGGTGCTGCATAATTTAGATGATTGTATGGCTGACTTTAACCTTTATAGTCCTAGATTGATCTAATTTTGTATCTGAAGTAAAGGCCTTGTAGTCTAAAACCAATGCAAGTGTTCTGGTGCTGCATAATTTAGATGATTGTATGGCTGACTTTAACCTTTATAGTCCTAGATTGATCTAATTTTGTATCTGAAGGAAAGGCCTTGTAGTCTAAAACCAATGCAAGTGTTCTGGTGCTGCATAATTTAGATGATTGTATGGCTGACTTTAACCTTTATAGTCCTAGATTGATCTAATTTTGTATCTGAAGTAAAGGCCTTGTAGTCTAAAACCAATGCAAGTGTTCTGGTGCTGCATAATTTAGATGATTGTATGGCTGACTTTAACCTTTATAGTCCTAGATTGATCTAATTTTGTATCTGAAGTAAAGGCCTTGTAGTCTAAAACCAATGCAAGTGTTCTGGTGCTGCATAATTTAGATGATTGTATGGCTGACTTTAACCTTTATAGTCCTAGATTGATCTAATTTTGTATCTGAAGGAAAGGCCTTGTAGTCTAAAACCAATGCAAGTGTTCTGGTGCTGCATTAA